>NC_133752.1:169970789-170090789 GCF_036562045.2 Rhinolophus sinicus
TGACTACAGAATTCAAACCAAATTTTTCTGTCAAATCAAAGAAAATGTTTTTAATAAAGTATTGGTTATATAAATTAAGTTGCAACAATATAGTGGAATATATAGAGCCATTGAAAAGAATAAAGTTTTATTATATATATAAATATAATATACATATATTTTATATATATATATAATAAAACTTTATTCTTTTCAATGGCTATATATATGTATATATGGTGCCAAAAATGTATACACATTTTAAGAAAGGAAAAATATTATTAAAATTATGAATTATGCTGATGGAATCACTTTGAGCAACTTTTATAATTGCAGAAGTCAAATGTGACTTGTATTCATCTTTTGTTATTGGTATACATTGAGTATTGCAATTTTAATACATTCTTTTCTAGTCTTAAAATGTGTATACATTTATTTGGCATCCTCTGTGTATATGAATAGTCTTCAAGTGAAAATTACAAAATGAGGAAAGGTGAGTGAGTCAACCCATATATATATATTTTTTTAAATCAGAATATCTCTGAAAAGATGTAGAATAAATAATTGAATATTGATTTCCTTTGATGATAAAATTTGGGAGAGAGTTAGGAGACATACTTTTCACAGCATATGCTTTTCTATATTTTAAATTCTGCACATGCATATACTTTATTTATTCAACTAGAAGTAGCATTTTTAACAAGTAAGTACTTCTCTATCTCAGCATTCCATTCACTTCTTTCAGAGAACTTATAAAAATTGTAGTACAAATAAATTTGGGTTGACATTTATTGTTTATGAGGCTTATGAGGTTGTAAGTTTTATATGGACTGGTGCCAGGTATCTTCCCCATTGTGTAGAACCTGTTCTACTAATAGCCTCTACACATGCACATTCTGAAAGAATGGAGGAATATAACCAAATGAATGAAAGAGTGGGTGATTGAATTAACCAAGAGAGAAAGAGTAAAGCAAGTTTCAAAAGCTTGTTTGTAATAGTAAACAATCATATATGACTTAAAACCAAAATGAAATATTTTGCCTCTCTAACTTGTGAAATACTTTATAACACCCAACACTTAATGGATGTATGCAGACACTTTCAAACATTACTGTATTTGAATGAGTAATGGTCATCAAAGAAAGTTCCATACAATAGAAAAATTGGACTTAAAATTCTAAACAGTAAAGGATTGATTAAAATATTAGGTATAACCCTACAATGAAGTACTATGCTGCAAAGAAAGTTTATTTTACAATAATAATGCTATGAAAAAGTTTTCACCTATGAAAAGCCAAATTGTGTTTCTGAACACATTTTCCAAAAGAAACAGCATACACAAACACATATGCCTTGCAACAGTACTGCAAGTATACAAGGCAAAAAGTTCAGAGTGGTTATTTCTTAATTCCAGGCCTATCTGTATATTTAGATATTTTTTAGATTTTCTATACTAATCGTATATGACTTTTTAAAGATAACATCTATAACAGAAAGTGAAAAAGCTTGTTTCTAAACAGGCAAAATAAAACAAAACAAAACAAAACAAAACAAAACAAAAAATAACAATGAAACATGGTTTCTATTAGGAGACCTGGTTGTATAAAATGTTTTAAAGCATTTATTTTATATTTGGGGTGAGCAGAAGAGAATATTGCAGACTTGAGATTTGTTGACATCTTATGTAAACTAAAGAACATGTATGTATTTGACTCTTGTATAATCCTGGATTCAAATACCACTCCACTTCTCACCAGAGCCCAGCCAGGCCTCTATGTACCAGATTGTCTTTATGTGGATGAACAGTGGTGCTACATAGCTATCTGCAAGGATAAATTCCCTTTAACATGTCCAAGTCTCTGTTTCCATATCTGAAGTGGTGAAGTGGTGCCAACCCCAAAAGAATTTAACAAAATGATGCTCATAAAAATGCCTAGAACACATTTATCATAATGAATGTATATATAAAATATACATGTATAAATTATAATTAACATAAACTTTCCATATGTAAATAGAAACACAGATTGGGTACCCATAAAAATGGAGACTTCTAACACATACTGACAAATGGAAGTGCATTATGGAAACTACATTTTTATAAAGATAAGATTAGATATACTTGCAAGTGGAACGTAAAAGGCCAGTATATATATTTTTTATCTTACACAGGCAATTTTAAGAATAAACAGAAGGGATTTACAGAATTTGATTTATTAATAACATGTATTTTATTTTTGGTTCAAAACTAGGTTTATTTTCTTAGGATGGGCAGAAATATTCAAGAAAGAAAGAAAAGAAAGCCAAGATTTAAGGAAAGACTCTGAAATAAAATATGCACACACACTTGAAACAATCTGGTCCTAGGGTAACAAAGTAACAGGTTTTTCTCCACACATTAGCCCACTCCCAGATAGGCACTGAATCCCAGTATGCAAACAAAAGGGACATATTGTAGAGGTGATTCATACAGCTGGGGAGACAAAAGGCTGCACCAACCAAAGCCAACATTTAACAATGGCTTATCATGGAAAACATGTTTCTCTCTTTTTGAGGAAAAAGTGGCATGTTTGAATAAGTGACATATTCTTTAAAATTTCCATTTTTAAACAAATATACTCAAAATAACAACCAACGTTCCCCTTTTTTTATAGAAACCAGTTTCTCATAAATATCTCTCTGTGCTTTCATCTACATATGTGCTGCTATCTTTCCATAAACTCAATCACAGTGTCATTTATTCTGTATTGGTAAATGTAGAAAGTCTCTCAGATGGCTTAGAAGAAATAGAACAAAATTAGTTTGGATTTTTTTTCCGAGTGGATTGTCACAATTTGGGCATATTATTTCCCTTATCATTACATTTATGCAACATTCAGATTCCCTTTCCTCCATTATCCATCACTTACTAAACATAAACAGGGAGAAAATTAAGTGGATAAAAACACCTCTCGATCCTTTATAAACTTTATACAATAACTAAGAGACTGTAATGTTTGAATGGCTGTTACTCCTCAAGTTTGGCATGTGACATTGAAGCAATGTCTCTTCTGCTGTGCCCAGGAAAATCTCAATCAGAGTTCCAAGCACAGATAGGCAAGTGAGAAATTTTCTGGCTATGTTTTGTTTTAACATCCCTGAATCTGGTCTCTGTCATGATCATCTTTCAAAAGGACCTCTATTTTAACACAGCTGCCAATAGGCGACAAAAATAAGTATTAAAGCAGCTTGTTTAGAAAAATGAATTGAGTCTCATTTTTAAGAAAGTTTATACTTGACATAATATTTATTGAATTAAAACATGATTGCTTGCTATTAAAAAGAAACAATTAAGATAAGTGTGAATGTCAAAGTCATAATTGATATAATTTCTTCCAAGTATCTTTAAGATAGTCTCCATATGTCCAGACTCCTTGAACTTTCTTCTATTAAATAATGCTCTCATAAGAAGATGATACCTAGTATTTAAGCATCTTTTTCCAACTAGTGACAATGTTATTAGAAGTATTTGAAAAAATCAGATTTAAAAGATGTTTCTAATTCTCCTGGATTCAATTGATTGCTCTCTACGACGTGCCTCCTAAACCCTTTCTTCACATTTTTATGATGAACACTTTTCAAAATGAATGTCGTTTACCCATTTATACTGTTTCTCTCTTATTAGCCCTCCCTATGGAGCAGAGCTCTTGTCTCCTTCCCCTCTGTACCCAAGTTGAAAACCCAGTGCCGAAACATTCTCATGATTCCATAAACTATCTATTGTATGGTAATCAAGTTTAAAGTCCACAGTCACAATTCTGACGTGCAGAATTTTTTTCACCAATCTGAATTTAATTCATTACAGACCTCCATTTTTGCTAAGAAGGGAATAAATAACACCAGCATTTCAGCTTCAGTGTAATCTAGTCACCTCCAGATTAATAAGGATTCTTTGGGGGAAATACTCAGCTTCTGGGGATTTTTTTAACACTTCCTTGTCCTTCATCTTTCATCAGATGACATCTGAATTTAGAAGAGGCTTTTATAATGGCTGGGAATTGAGTGATAGGTGAAAAAAACAGGGCAAATAGGTATGATGTTCCATGAGGTCCTCTCGGATTCAGATCCCTTAGGGTGTTTTTTCAGTCTTCATAGAGTCAAAGCTAACTCATGAATACTCCATCCATGTTCCAGATGTAAGAAAGGAGAATGAGAAGAAATGAAGGGCATGAAATTTCCTATTTAAAAATATGACCTCGAAGTTGTGTACAGTAGTCTGCTTATATCCAGTTTACTGGAATTTAGTTTCATGGATCATTCTAACAGACGAGGTAGAGGCTATATATTAATAACTACAGTATAAGGAATAATTTTCATAAATGGGTGAAAATAGCATCTAAAAATAGTTAAGCAGGAAGAATTCATTCATCTTGAGGAATTAAATAAAGTATTTTAGGGTATGTCTTTCATAAAATGAGTTGAATATGTTACAGTAGATTGCTTTATTTAATTAATATTTATTGAATCTTATCCATGTAAGTAATGGGAAATTAGCTAATATGGAGCAAAACAATTATAGTATCTTCCTTAATGAGAATTACTAATTATTAATTTTGCTCTCATTTTATTACTTGAGCAAAATGGAAATATGAAGGTGAAACCTGGGAATTTTTGAGATAGCTTTTAAGGAGTTCAGAGTTTCCATGGGTCATAAAATAGTCAAGAGTCAGAGTAGTAGCAAAAAGGAACTTTTAGTCAAGTCTCTTTCTTTCATCAGTAAAGGGAAACCTTACATAGATGCTCCCTAGAAGACCTAACTGTTTACTTCCTTGACCAGAACTGCAAGAAAATTTAGGAAAATAAGTATCTGGAAAAGGACATATTCCTATAGCTAACCTAAATTAATAATGGTTAGACTGACTTCCTAGGATGGAGCACATTGCCACTCTAATAAAATCAAGGTTTGTATAATAAGTAAATAAAGGAAGAATTTGGGGGTGGGAGCAAGCAAATAATGGATCCTGTCACAGTTATGTAACCAACCATCCAAATTGTGGCCTTTATAAACCTTAATTCGTGTGCTATTTAAAGGTTATTCCCATTTCCACTGCC
Source organism: Rhinolophus sinicus (assembly GCF_036562045.2). Classification (NCBI taxonomy): domain Eukaryota; kingdom Metazoa; phylum Chordata; class Mammalia; order Chiroptera; family Rhinolophidae; genus Rhinolophus; species Rhinolophus sinicus. Next base: position 169,975,860 of record NC_133752.1, read on the forward strand.
TCCTCAGGCAACTCACTTCAAAAATGATTCCATCCCTCTTCTTAATGAACAATATTTTAGAATTATGAACATAATTATAATCATAATCTTGTATTAGAATTATAAACATAATCTTGCATCTCCCATAATAAAAATAAATAAATCTCCCTTCATCCCAATGACTTATTCTATCTACCGGCAACTGTTTTCCTTTCCTCCATGGCCAAGTATTTTTAAAGTGTAATTCTCACTCATTGCCTCTGCTCATTTACTCCCCTTTTACTTTCTAACCAAAATCAGTCTGACCTTTGCTCCCACAACTACAACTATTGCTAAGGTCAACAGTGGTCAATGGTCTTCATATTTCAAAGGCAGTAAACAATTTTCTGTTTTTAGGAACCTGAGCTCTGTGTGGCATTTGACTCTGCTTACTGCTGCTTCTTGCTAGGTTATAGCTTCCTTTGACTTTTGAAAATACTCCTCACTTGGTTTTCTCATACCTTTCTGGTCACATCTCATTCATTCTAATGATTTATGTCTTCTATTTGTAAACCTATGCTGTTGATGTGAGACACCAATATGATAAAAATTTTCCATGTTAAGAAACATACAGAAATTCAAAGAAATGCCATATATCATGTCACTATGTTATAAATGAAACAAGATTGACTTTATTAAACCGTTAAATTACCCCATCAATGGTTGTAAATTTTAAGTGAACATGAGAATCACCTGGAAATAAATTACCAGAAATATGAAGGACCAAGCTGATGGATACCCTTACATAGAGAAATGCTGAAAAAATGTAATTTAGAAAGTTGTGAAATATGAGTCAAGCATAAAACTAAAAGAAAAGGACTCCTTAGGTACTAGCAACAGAGAGAAAACTCAAAACCAAACCAAACACCATCAAAGTGATTCACTTATGGGTATTTCATTAATCTTCGAGGCCTAAAGTCTAACACCATTGTACAGAAAGATGTGTCCTACCATCCCTAAAAAGTAGAAAGTTTAAGAAAGAAAGTCACCTGGGTAAAGCTCAGAACTTTGAAGTACTGACCTACCTATTAGAACAAGGTAGACAAAAAATAATAATAGTAAATAAATAAATAAATAAATAAATAAATCTTTCTACAGTCCTAGAGAAGGGTTTTTTTAAAAAAAAAAAATTGTTATGTATCTAGGATAAAAGAAAAGAAAAGCCACCATAAGAAATGGAATATCTAGGTCTATTACATGTTCATGTATGCAATCTAAATACAGAGAGTGCCAAAAAAATATATACACATTTTATAAAAGGAAAACTGTATTAAAATTGTTATACTTGAGATATACCAATAACAGAAGATGAATACAAGTCATGTTTGACTTCTGCAATCATGAGAGGTACTCAAAGTGGTTACCATTAGCATCTAGACACTTCTGATGACAGCGAACTACTGCTTGATCAAAGTTGACCAAAGTGTCCGCTTGTATACATTTTTTTGGCACCCGTGGTATATACTCTCTACATGGTAATAGAGATGCATTCTAGGAAGTTAACATAACACTATGTGAAGGTATTGAAAACCCTAGATCCCTGAGAGACGCAAACATTTTCCCATTAAAATTTATACTAAACTTCCACAGAACCTCTGCCAAGCTCACACACACACACACACACACACACACACACACTCACAATTTACAAATCTCAAAAGAAATAACCTCCTTTAAAAATCAATATATTAAATATGATAAAATAAATTTATTCCTTTAGCTCTTCATTTATTTAACAAATATTTGTCAGATGTCCACTATAAACCATAAAGTGTTCACAGTACTGTATATATAGAAATGAGTTGACAATGAAAGGATGAAAATATAAAAGAAGAAAATAAACTATAGTAATAACCACTATTAAAAATGGGTAAAAACCGTAAAATAGCAAAGTGAAAAATTTATTCCCTGAAATTAAGAACTTAGTGGACATATGTTTACTTCAGAAATATACATACTGAAATTGGAACAATTTAATGATTAGCCTATTGACTCTTCATGAGTGATATACTGTAGAAGTTTGTGAATATTTCTATATAAATTTTAGCATTAGTACCTAAACTTGAGAAAGATAAATATAGACTAACCTCACTCATGAATATTGGTAAAATAATATTTAATAATATGCCACCAAACATAATTCAACAGCTAAATAAAAATATTTTATATAAACAATTCAGGAATGCAAGGATGGTTCAGTATGTATTAGATAGTCTATTCATATCACTATATTAATTTATCTAAGGATAAAACCCATAAGAATGTGTCAGCATGTGATGAAAAGGCCTTAGACAAAAATCCAAAGCTCATAGCTGCTAAAAATTACTTAGTAACATAGGAATATGTAGATATAATGAAATACCACTTATAACCAACAGAATGGCTACAATAAAAGATAAAATGCCAAATTTGGGGGAAGATGTGGAATAATCACAAGTTTCCTACGCTGTTGGAATGAGTATAAATTAGTACAATTTTGGAAAACAGTACAGCAATTTCTGCTAAACATAAATATTTGTGTAACCAATTTCACTCTTAGATATATTACTGACCAAGATAGCCCTAACACTTCTCCCAGCTTTTGTCCAAATGTTAGATAGGGTTCCTCTTTACTCTTAGACCCTGACCTTCCTTTCCTAGAGCACTTACATTAGAAAACCTATTATCGTAAATTCTTTCTCTGCACCTTTGAAATATAAACTTTTTTTAAAAAGCCTCTTACCAGTTTACAACCCAAGACTGTCCTTCTCAAGAACCTGGGAGCCATCCCTTTGTAATATAATCAACAAGGAAGACAGCACCTCTCCCTCTCTGTCTCTGTTGGAGGGTAGAAGCCTAACTTTAGTGGGTGCCTAGCTGCAAGTTGTAAAACTACTTCCTATTTTGTAACTGTGTCATTGGATATGGCGAATTAGCCAACACAGATAGTTTCCCCACCCCAGCTTTTCATAACTCTTCTGACTGTTGTTTCAGTGGAGTTGAATTTAGACTGCATTCTAGTCTCTATTGCAATAACCTTGAATAAGGTCATCCTTACCGTCCTCTGTGTGATACATTTTTTGCTTTGATGTTCTCAACAGAGATGCAAACATATGTATTGCAAGAAAAAATTCACGAGAATGTTCATAGTAGCACTATTCAAAATAACCTCCAATAGTTGGAAACTAGCCAACTGCCCATCAAAAGTTGAATGAATACATAAATCATGGTATACTCACAATACAATTCTGTTCAACAGTGAGAAAAAATGCGTGGAAACTACAGGCAAAAATGTGGATCAGTTTTTACAAACACATTGTCAGGTAAAAGAAGCCAGTCACAGAAGAGTACATACTGTTTGATTCAATTCATACAAATACAAAACAGATAAAGCTTATCTATGCTTTTAGAAATCAGGGTAGCGATTATTCTTGCTGGAGGCAGTGACCAGAAATGTTACTCAAGAGGTTTCTCTGGCTGTAGTCAAGAGGTATTCTGGTCAGCATCAAAAAATGCTAGTCATACTCTGTTTCTTGATCAAAGTGCTGGTTATATGGGTATATTCAGATTATGAAAATTCACCACAATGTACAGTTGTGAAATATGCACTTTCCTTTATGAACATTACACTTCATTTTTCTAAAAGGCCCCCATGGATCTTGGTAAACAAATTTCAGTGCTAAAATTCTAGAGATTCTGATTTAGAAAATCTAGGATGAGGCTAGGATGGGAACATTTTACCAAGGTCCTGGCACACTTTGAAAATTACTGTTTTTGAGTGCTATCAGGTAGTGAATCTCTAACTACAGATTCTGTCAAAGAACCAATAAGGAAAAAATATATAGTAACATTTAATGTGACAAAGAGAAATAATCTATTGAATAGATCTACCTTCTCTAGCATTTTTACTACTTTTTTAAACAAAGAGGTACAGTTTCGTAAGCAAACTGAAAAATGTCTTTCTACTTCATCAACCTAATGGAAAAAAAATCCCATTTTTGCAAGATTATCCTCATCATCCATTACTTGGAGTGGTGGCATTGCCATGGCAATGGAGTAACACGCACAGCAGCCTACTTTTAGTGACTGAATGGAGGTTGAACTGCATGTGACATAGATCTGGCCTCAATATCTGTCACCCCTCCATCTCCAGGACCGAGTCAACCATTCTGGTATCCCCTCTCCCTTACATCCATTCTCCCTGTTGTTGAAGTGAGTAGGAATTTGGCCAAGTAACCTGTGAATTGAGCAAAACAAACCTCTTCTGATAGTAGCTACACTAAACCACTGCTCAGTGCTTGCTATCCTATTAATTCAAACCTGAGGCAGAGGCAAACCGGAGCAAGGCAAATATAGCTCCTTTTGCATCTCAGTGGGTGTATTATCTGAGCCATACTGAGCTACTCGAGGAAAAAAAAAATGACTAAACATGATTCTGTTTTATTTACATGACTCTCCAATGATAAGTGAATTATTGGAACAGCTTTACACATACTCTAAAAATCACTAATAAATAAATGATATGTGTCTGTTGACTATAAAACACCAAAAGCGTAATTTGTTGCTGCAGGTAAGAGAAAATCTCTAAACTTGCTCATGTGGCTATAGATTCATGAAACTCTTCTTACTCCAACTCCTTTTCTGACTTCTTTCCTCCTACATTCTCCCTTACACAATATCCAGTATTTTCCTATAGTAGATGTTGAATTCACTGACTCACTAGTCTAGTTTTCTGGTTTGTCTTTTGACCCATTTTAAAACTAATGGATTTGTGTGTGCCACTTTTACATCCTTAGATAGCTTCCCTGATTCATGTGATTTTTCCCCTCTTTTGCTGTCTCTTTGGTTTTGAAAGAAGTAAATCAATAGTGTGTCTTATAAAGCCCTGGCACTATTGTTGGTAAATAATATTGCATTCAGTTACTTTTGCTCACTGAATGTTGCTTGATATAATACCAGAGCATCCTCTGCTGCACCGGGAAAGAAAAAAAAAATGCTATTTTGAGCTATGAATCAAGGATTGATTTCTTTTAAGATATAATATATATTTTATGTATTGCATCTAACCTTGTTATTTGTCAGATTTCATAGAAACCTCCATTCTCTCATTTGTGGGTGACCTAGTCAGCCTTCCACCAAGTTGAGAAGTTGTCTTTGTCTCTGCTGTTTACCCTCGGGTAAATTCCACCTTCAGTCATTTAATCAAACATAGTTCTGAAAGTTTCATGCACGTGGTCCAAAGCTCAGCCCTTACAGTCAGAAAGCCTATGTGGAATATTTAACACATTTCAACTTCCCTGAGTCTATCTTTTCTCACTATCAAGTGGAAATTTTAATGATAAAGCCATTTTGTTATATGGGCAATTAAATGAGATGATGCATACAAAAGTGTATACTGTAAAGCAGTGTGAAAATGCCAATCAATCTTGCATTATAAAAAGTTAAGCAAAGACTGTGTCAGAAGAAAGAAGTGTGATTGTCCTCCAGTTCCCCTCATGGTCTGCTGTTCCACACAGATGTTCAAGTCATCTCAAAGGGACCAGTTGGATTAGCCACATTCTCGGCACCTATAACCAAAAAAAAAAAAAAAATGGCAGTGTCAGGAGAAAGCAGGCAACCTAGACTTTGCCAGTACAAATCTCTGCTCTTCAGCCCCAGGCGCCAAACAAGCTCTGTTTCTCAAGTCAACTTGTATTCCCAATCACCACAAAGCCTCTCGGAACCCTCCTCCACTCCCTTACCTTTTCCTCTCTTTCCTCACTTTCAGCAGATGACTTCTTCCCTCACGTCCTCCCATTAAAAATACAAGTGCTTGGTGGGAAATCTTATTCTTGACCATCCCTAAGCTTACCAAGTGCCCTCATTCAGTCTCTCCTGTGACATGAAAGCTAGTCCTGGGACTCCAGCCTCTCAGTTCCTACTACATCATTCCAGTGAACAGTTAACCATATTAAAGTTTCCCCATGTTAGTTTTCCCTAGATAGCACATCCATCTTCAACTGGAAATGTACCTTTATCGTCCCCAAATTTTCACAGCCAAATTTTCACAGTTTCAACACTTAATATCTCCATTTCTTAACATCCTACTCTTTCTTCAACCCACTGCAATCTGGCTTCTTCTCACTGCACCACCAACAGCTCTCTTTAAAACAAACGGAAATTTTTCAGTCCTTATCTTCTTTGATCTCACAGTAGCTTCTGTTTTTGTCATTTACCTTCCTTCTTTAAAAAAAAAAAAAATGTATTGAGGCAAAATTCACATAACATAAAATGTAGTAATTTAAAATGAAAGGTTCAGTGGCATTTAGTTTATTCACAATGTTTGAGACCACCGCCTCTGTCGAGCTCCAAAACACTTCCATCACTCCAAAAATCCCTTACCCATTCAGCAGTTTCTCCCCATGTCCACCTCCTTTCCAGGCCCCAACAACAACCAATTTGCATTCTGTCAGTATGAATTTATTTATTCTGGATATTTCATATATCAAACAAAATCATATGTGGCCTTTTCTCTCTGGCTTCTTTCACTTGACACGTTTTGGAGGTTCATGCACATTATAGTGTCATTACTTATTACAGTTGAATAATATTTCATTGTATGTGTATTCCACAATTTGTGTATCCATGCATTTCCCTTTGTTCTCAAAATGCACTCTTCCTGTGATATCTGCAACACTACACTAAATTGTCCTCTGATTCTTTGCAGGGCAAACACTTAGCATAACATTTTAGAGGTTTGTCGATATTGTAGCATATATCAGTACTTAATTCCTTTTTATCAATGAGTAATAGATGCACACACCAAACTATATACATATATATATATATGTATATGGTTTGGTGTGTGTGTGTGTGTGTGTGTGTGTGTGTGTGTATATATATATACATGTATGTGTGTGCATATATATACATATATGTGTGTGTATATACATATGTGTGTGTGTGTGTGTGTGTGTGTGTGTGTATAGGCCAAATTCCAAGGCCTATATTTCTCTGCCATGTATTTCTTTTGAGCTCCAGATTCATCTATCCAACTATACTATTAGGTATAGCATTTGGCAATCATACATAGACGTATCATAGATATATCTCAAACACAACATAAAAGGACTAATATCACTATATTTTCAAAAAGGGCATGTTCCTTCTATTGTACATTTCCCCTCTCATTAAATGGTACTGCCCTCACCCTGTTACCTGACTTTAAATCCTAGGTATTATTCTTGCTTTATTTCCCGCCCTCCTTTGCCACATTCAAATACCTTCTTTTTTTTTTTTTTTTTTTTTGTTGTCTCTTTCATATCTCTTTAATCCAATTATTTCTCTCCAACCCCATTAGCTTTAACTTAGTCCAAGCCAACCTTGTTCATCCTGTCTTTTGTGGATTAAAACAAGTGCTTTTTAGCTGAAGTCCATGCCTCCAGGAACAGTCTGTTTTCCACATTGCATCTAGAGTGATCTTTCTAATACACAAGTCTTGTATCAATCCTATAATAAAGAAATCTCTTCAATTTTCCACATTACCCTGAAGATAAAGTGCAAATTACTTAAAAATGCATATTAGGTCTTTTAAAAACTGATTCTGCTCATCTCTGGCCACCCTTCCCAGCCAGCATTCTACATCCCATAAATGAAGATCAATTTTAGTTCTTGATCAGCACACACCCTTTTCTTTTCTTCTCTTTTCTTTTCTTTTCTTTTCTTTTCTTTTCTTTTCTTTTCTTTATTTTCTTTTTTCTTTTTCTTTTCTTTTCTTTTCTTTTCTTTTTTAAGGTCTTTACGAAAGCTACTTCCTCTATCTAGAACATTCTCCTCACATAGATATCCCACCACTTTCATCTTGGCAGTTCTTACCATGTATCTGAAAGGTCAAATCTTTTATTTCTGCCCCCAACATAGATTTCATTCTGCTCTTGTTTTGGTTGTTCTGCAGTCTGAACTGTTCATTCTGCTGTGTTAGCTACTGTGCTTTTGTCTCAGTCTTATGGTTCCCTACCTCTGTTTGGTTGAGACTAGGTTTTTTCACATATTTTTTGAGAATATTAAAGCACAGTTTTCTAAAACTTTCATTATATCTGAATAGAACTTTTTTTTTCAGACTATGTACTTCCGTTAGTTTTCCCTTTGCGAATGTGAAGGTATATTTTGGAAGACTGGTTGAGGTCTCAGTGAAGCAATTCCCCTGTATTCCCACTAACTCTCAACCCTCCATTCCTCAAGGTCAATTTATGTAGAAAGGCTATACACCCAATGTGAAAATATATTTCAAGGTAACTTTGCAAAAGTTTGAGCTTTGGAGTTTAAATGTGGAGTTTGTGATGAAAAGTGAAAAGTGTGAAACACTTTATTAAGTAATCAAGATTCAAAAGAATAACAATTGAATGCAAATACTGAATATACTTTATCATCCAAAGGAAGTCTTCTATAAAGATGTTTTATACAAAGATGATATTAAGAATTTGTAGAACTATAAAGGAATTAAAATCTAAATTCCTTCACAATTTAAAAAAAAGAATTTGTATCTAGTTATGACTTTGAGTGTTTGAAATATGTCTTTGTTAAAAGGTGGTCAACCAGAAGATGCAATGGAAATAAAAAGGTTTTCAAAAATATTTTGTAAAAAATCCCCCAAAGAAACAGAGTAAAAATTCTGACTATGAAAAAATAAATAAATCAATCAAAAGCCTTCAGCAAGTATTAGTGTCAGGATGAAAAACTGAATAGATTGAGAAATGACCACTCTGATTTCACTGTTTAGTTAAGTGAAATAATAAAACAAACAGTGTGACTGATGAAAAGAAACTCAACTTTTCCTTAAAAGTTTACATTTCCACATTTCTGAATCATCCACATGTGACTTTTAAAAATTTAGTGTTTTTCCCATGCGAAGCAAAGTTAACAGTGGTACTTTATCTTTTTAAGTCCACAAAAGACGCATTAACATATTCTGTAATTTAACATTTAAAAACTGCTTTATATTATGTAAGTTTCATATAAAATGAATCTTTTTAAAGTTGCACCTGGATGTAATGGAGAGAATCTTGTATCAATGATCAATTCTAGTATTAGACTTATGATTGTGTAAACTTATACAAGTCATCTAGCTTCTGGTTTCTCTGTGCCACATTTTCCTCTTCTATGAAGTAACGAATGGGTTGGACTAAATGGTCTCTAAGATCTCTTTCAGTTCAAATTCTAGAATGGAATAAAATTGAAAAAGCAATTGTATTTTGCACTAAAATAATTACTTGCTACTCAGTATAATTGCTTCCTTTTGGTAAAAGGACATGCTCATTACACTCATTTTTATGTATATAGCACTGTTTTCTATTTATACAGAATGCCTATAAAGCTATCTGATTTTTTTTTATTGGTTTCCCATATATGGGGAAAATTGGATTTATTCTTTACATTATACACAAAAACTTATTTGAAGTGTATAAAGGTGGAAATGTGAAAAGTAAACCTTCAAAAGTGCTAGAATAAAATGTAGGAAAAATCTGATGTTTTTTGAATAAGCATAAAAGCTCTTACTCTTGCAAATGAGTCTAATCCCATTTTAGGTGGCTAAGTCCAGAGGTTGCAGAATTATTCTCTTGATGCTGAGGTTTATTAGTTTAAAACTCTTAAAATTATCTTCTATACTGAAAGTACGTACTTTTGAATTCACTTAATATTTCATGCATTTATTCACTTATCAAGATATCCTCCATACAGTGAAATCTTAATCTTTTTACTGTGTTTGTAGTCTTTATTTTTTAGTAACAATGAAAAATATTTCATAGCCAGAATTGGACACGAAGATAGAATGATAAAGCTGGATAATATGGCATTTGGTTCTAAAATGTGTGGTTTAATTATAACATAAAAAATACATTTTCTTGTGTTGCCGTTAAAACAGTATTAAAAAAAAAATCTCGAGTGATTCTAAATGCAGTTTGAAAAATAGCAGCATTATTTAAAATAAATGTATGAATTCCCAGGGAGAATACTTTGAAGTTTAACATTTCTCTTATTATATAATTTTTACTATGGTTTATTTTAAAAATCAATTCCATCATTCTATAAAGAGACATATTTATAATAAACATAAAAATAAAATGTGTTCATATATAGGTGATGTAATTGGCTAGCTTTGGAGTTCCAATTTCTTCCATCACTCTTTGCCTTAAACTGTCTTCATCTCCAATTTCCAGAATAAATAAATAAATGATCAAAGGGGAAAATGAAATTTTTTTAGCAGAGTTATCTTTAAGCTTCATGTAGGAGTAGGTACTTAATGGAAACTTATTCCTATGGCCTGAATACTGGAAGACTTTTCACCTTCTTGTCAATACTGTGGCAAGTTCTTCACTAGACTGAATTAAACTGCTCTTGAAAGCAAAGACACATTTAGAAAGATAGGCTAATATCATTTACCATGATGTATTTCTTATCCCATAGATCTCTTGTTACAGAACATAAATTGAGAATACATATCTCTATTAAGTCATCATCTGTGCTATTTAGAGACAACTATTGTTTTTCTGTGCACATCACTTTTCCAAGTCACATGAAAGATGACATTCAATCCTACAATTCCTGCAAGCCTTGCATGTTAAAACAAATGCAATACAGATTGCTATAATTAACGTCTGCAGATTTCCTATATAAAAAAAAGAGGTTGTTTTTTTTTAATTTCTGAGAAATGTAAGAGAAAAATATTTAGAAAAAAATAAAAGAATAGCTGAGCTACTTCCTTCTGTTCTCAAATTTTACTCCCTTTCCCATCAATTTTTTCTACATTTTTGTTTTTATTTATTCATTAACCTAGAAGTATATTACATTGTACCATATTATCATTTTCCACACTAAACACAAATTCTTTTAAATAAGATTTTTTGTTTGTTATTGTTTTTTAACATGATTTGTTAATACATTCCACTTGAAATTTGGTCAAGGAGAAAAAAAATGGTAGATTTATTAGGGTTGTGGTTTTATACTATTGTCAATCCTGAGTCAGCATCCTGATTTAATAATCAACTATAAATGTCCAATCACTTTCTGGTGGAAAATTTTGAAACAGGTGTGGATAAGTCGGTATTACGTGCCATAAATTTACTAAATTCAAATTTGCACTTCCTAATAAAGATAATAAAGTCTTAAATGATAACTCTTAGGACATGAACTTCTTGACAAATTTCAAAATTTTTATGGTGTCCATTGGGCTAAAGAATCCTGGCTGAGCCACGTACAATGTATATCAACAGAACAAATGAGCAATGATTCTTCAAGGTGTGCTTCATCCTTTACTACAAAAAGCTTTTCCTGTGTATACTTAAAATAGGTTCATAAGAGGTTGTGTGTGTGTGTGTGTGTGTGTGTGTGTGTGTGTGTGTGTGTTTTCCTTATTCCAATTATGTAATATACCAGTGACTAATGAAAAACACTGTTCTTTATCCATGAAAGAATAAGCTAATAGAAGGAACTTACTGTCTTTTATGAACTTAGCAGTTTACTTGACCCCACTCCCATACCAATTTATGAAAAGGAGACTCAAGATCCCAGAATCTATCTTTCCACATTTTCTTTAGCCCCCTATCATTTATCGTCCAGGCTTTCTAAACTATGAGCTTTTGCACAGGCTCCATTCTGACTTTTTTCATTATCTAGCTCAATTTCTTTTTGATACAATTTTAGATGTCTTGGCATTCATTGTTCATCTGGAGTGTCTTTCTTGGCCATTTGAGACCAAGTACAATGATACTCCTTGTGATCCCATAGTATCTTGTATTGATTCCCACTGCAGCATTTAACAAGTGTGTTAGAATTACTCATTTCCAGGTGTAAACAAGGACCATGTCTTATTCACTATTATATACTCAGTTCATTCAATAGTTCTTGCTATAAACTTGATCAAAAACTTGGTACTTAATATTCTGTTGAAAGAATTCTCACTAAAATAGTATTCTGCCAACTAATTTTACCTTGGGAGTAGCATCTAATCATCCATAGCTTTCCAGCCCCATGTTGATGCTTAAAGCCCGTTTCTTTGTCAATAAGTCAAGAATCAATAACGCTTAAACTGAGTTCCTGAAATCTCAAGTTTGTTCATGCTGCACTCTTCAATGACTGTCCCTTCATGTTGACTCAACTCACGTTGCAACAAAACACTAGCCTCTTGGCCCTGATGTGGTACTCTAGTTCTTGAATACACTGACTTTGTCTCTCCTCAGCCTGGATTTGCCAATTGTCATTGTCCATTTTAAAGTACTCTCAGAACTAACATAACATAATTCAGTTCTTGCTTCAGTGCTGGGCTTTGCCTGGGTTTGTCTTACCCTTTGTGGCTAAGAATGTCACAATACAAACATCTGGTATGGTTCTGTGTCCATGATACAACATGACAACAATACTCTTCTAAATTTATTGTTTATTTTCTATTTCTATCATACACCAAACTTTCTTCCTATCATAATACTTCCCCAGTAATATAAGGATTAAATAATTTAATATGTGGAAGCTAGATATTTCATTTTAATCTTATTAAAATATTATTTTAATAAGCAATTGTAATTACTATGGAGAAACATTGTGAACATATAATATGTATAATTTCTTAATTCAATGTTTTAATTTTCTCATAAAATGAAATGGCCATCAACAAATTGTCCACATTCTTATGGTAATCCATGCCTTTATTTCCTCATATTTGCCATTAAAATGAAAGTCCTCACCCTTAAATACCCTTGAATCAATCATAGTAGGCTCCTTCCACCATTCCTCCCCAACATACTCCCTTGGAGAAAGTAGAAGACCACTTACTTCATAGCATTATACTCTAGTAAATATTAAATACACCGTTTCACTTCACTTTGCTGTGTCCCATTATTTCACCAGTGGTATCAAATGTGAAAGCAACTGGGCTCACATTAAGCCCAAGAAAATTAGGAGGACATTAAGCACAAACATGTAAAAGTCATATGATGAAAGTACATTTACTCTATAATTTAGGGAGAAATTTATTATAAATAATATAATAAATATAATATAATGTAATATAATATAATATAATGTAGTTTATTTGCCCATCTATTTTTTTTTAAAGCAGACACTATAATTTGTTAATAATGAAGTTTTGAGTACTATTCTGACTTACATAATTCTGAGGAAAAACATTCTGGACTAGTATTCTAACATATCTTACCATAGAAATATCCAGGTTTGAGAGCAAAAAGTGAATACATAAAGGAGATAAGAGAAACAGAAAAGAAAGGAGTGTTCATTAGAAAATAAAAATAAAGGCAGACTATCAAGGATTCCCTTAATTAAACTACAATCTTTTTGTAAAATTGCTCAAGTCTGCATTCTTAAAAACTATTAAAGGCAAAGTATCTGTAGCCAAAATATGTTTTAAAATTTTTTTCAACTGATAATATATTTATGTAGCATATCAGGGCATCTTGCGTAGACTAGTGTAACTGATTTATAGGGATTAAGAAAGATTCTGGAAAAGTACTTAAGTATGACTTCTGCTGGGGTTCAGACGTATACAGCATGATTTGCAAACAGTGGGGCAGTCTGGCAGAAGCCTATTTGCCAAGGAAGCTGAACAGCAATCCAGACTCCCAGGAGACAATGCATACTTAAAAAAGAAGATATTGCTCTGCTGAATTTGAACAGATAGATAAGAATGCTTTCGCTATTGTAATGAATTGAAACTGGGAAAATAGAGTTGTTATTACTTGAATCTTTCCTCAGCCCTTAGATCATGCCTTGGTTCTAGGATGAAGTGTAAGCATGACTAGAACACAATTTCAGTATCCTGAAGTGTCAGGCCTGCTTCCAATAGCAAATTGTTTTGTGAGGACTGTGGAGGAGCAGCAGAGAAAGATAGTTCCTCCTAGACCTGGCAGAATGTGGTGGCCATTGTCAGGCACCACCGTGTGAATAAAATAAAAGCAGACTTATACCTGAGCATAGGGAAGGGTCTCTCTGGAAACTCCAGGAAATGCTTAAGAGAGCAGAGATGATCTATAATGAAGAAATGTACCTTGATCTAGGTTAATCTTAACATAGTATGATCTTTTCTAAAATGCGAAGGAGTTTAGGTCTCCCCATAATATCCGATTTCCAGGTCCGTTAGTTCCCTAATGAGGCACTGATTGTAAAATACTACTGGAGTGACATCAGCAAGATTGCAGAATAGGAATTTTCAGCCATCATCACTCCGTAGAACATCAATTGTGACAACCACCCATGGAGAAGAACACCTTTGTGGGAGTCTGGAAGCATAGCGGGGAAGTTTCAGCACACCATTGGACAAAAAATTCTGAGAATACCTGCATTGAAGAAAATAAGAACAGTGTCTCTTTAGTTGTGTCACCCCTCTCCCAAGGCACCCCTCCGTTAGTGCCAAGACAGACCCCGTCAGCCCATGATTCCTACCATAGAGAAAAGGGAGAACATAGTGAGTATCTGGTTTACAGAACTGTGTGGGATGGAGCTCAAGAGGCTCCATTTTTTTCAACAAACCAGAATATTCAGGCGATTGGTACCCAGAATAATGAGAGGATTAACCCAGCTAAGTGTTTTGGAGAGGCTGACGGCAGGGCATAGAGATTGGAGACTTACATATCAAAATTTGGAACTCAACAAAAGGTCACTAATTCTAGTACTTCCTTTATGGACTCCATTGAGGAGGCCTACCCAAAAACTGCTTGAGAAGCTTAGCATGCAGATATCTGTAACTGGCCCATGTGTGCCCCCAATGCTCCACACACCTCACCCCCACTTTGTCCAGCTTCCCATGCATACTCCTGTGAATGGCAAGTGTGTACCTTTGCAGGCAGCTTGCAAGTTCACACAGACAGCCAGCTTGACTCTGCTGGATTGAGAGAAGGCATATAACCAACAGCATTTCAGGGCACAATCCTAGAAAAAAACAAACAGGAGGCTCTCAGCACCTGAGTAGCTCTACTTATATCAGACAAAATAGACTTTAAGTCAAAAACTGTAACAAGAGTCAAAAAGTTCATTATGCAATCATAAAGAAGTTAATTATCAAGAAATTAAACAATTGGAAATCTATACGCACCAACATTGAAACACCTAAATATACAAAGCAAACTTAAAAAAAAAAAAAAAAAAAACTGAAGTAAGAAATAGAAATGCAATAAGCGGCTTCAATACTCACTTTCAAAAACGGACACATCATCCTGACAAAAAAAATCAATAAGGCAACATTTGACTTAACTACACTTTAGACCAAATGGACCTAACAGACATATACAGCACATACTACCAATACCAGTGAATACACACTCTTCTCAAGTACACACAGAACATTCTCTAAGAGGGATAATATGTTAAGTTACAAACAAGTCTTAGAAATTTTAAGAGATTTGAAGTCATATGAAGTGTCTTGTCTGATGACAGTGGTATCACACTAGAAATCAATAACAGAAAGAAAAGTGGAAAATTCACAAAAATGTAGAAATTTAAAAAGCACACTCCTGAATAATCAATAGATCAATGATAAAATCAAAAGGGAAATCCAAAAGTATTTTAAGACAAACAAAAATGAAAATGCAACATACTAGGACTTCAAGGATACAGCAAAAGCAGTTCTAAGAGGGAATCTTATACTGATAAATGCCAACAATAAGAAATAAGAAAGATCTTACGTAAAACAACAACAACAACAACAAAAACCCCTTAACTTTACATCTCAAGTCACTAGGGAAAAAAAAGAAAAAGACCAAAGTTAGCAGGAGGATATAAACAACTAATATCAGAGCAGAAATAAATGAAATAGAGACAAGATAAACAATAGAAAAAATAGTGAAACTAAGACCTAGATTTTTGAAAAGATAAGCCCACAGCTGTCATAGCCAACGGTGAAAACCTGAAAGCTTTTCCTTTAAGGTCCAGAACAAGACAAAAATACCCACTCTTGCCATTTCTATTCAACATAGTACTGGAAGTCCTCGCCAGAGCAATTAGGCAAGTAAAAGAAGACACCTAAATCAGAAATGAAGGAATATAATTGTATCTGTTTGCAAATTACATGATGATATATGTAGAGAAAACCCATAAAACTCCACCCAAATAACTATTAAAACTAACAAACACATTTGATAAAGTTGTAGTATACAAACTCAAATACAAATATCTGTTCTATTTTTATACACTAACAACAAACTGCTGAAAAAGAAATTAAGAAAACAATCCAATTTGCAAAAGCACCAAAAATAATAAAATACTTAGGAATAAATTTCAACAGGTGAAAAATCTTTCCAATGAAAACTATAGAATATTGATGAAAGAAATTGAAGATGACAGAAATAAATAAATAAAAATAATATTTTTAAAATGCCCATACTATCCAAAGGGATCTCTAGATCCAATGCAATCCCTGCCAAAACTCCAATGGCTTTTTTCACAGAAATAGGAAAAACAAAAACAAAAAAAACCCAAAACACAAAGTACACTCAAAAGTCCCCAAAAAGCCAAAACAATCTTGAGCAATAAAAACAAAACTAGAAGCATCGTACTGCAATGCTGCAAAGCTATAGTAATCAAAACAGTATGGTACTGGCATACAAACAGACAATTAGATCAATGGAATAGAATAGTGATTCCAGAAATAAACCCACACTTTTACAATCAACTGACATTTGACAAAGGTGCCAAGAATGCTCTATGGGGAAAGGACAGTCTCTTCAACAAATTGTGATGGGAAAACTGGATATCCACATGAAATAGGACTCTTATCTCACACAACATATAAAAATAAACTCAAAATAAATTAGACTTAAATGTAAGACCTGAAACTGTAAAACTATTAGAAGGAAACGTAGGGAGACAGCTTTTTGATGTTGGTCTGGGCAGTGATTTTTTTTAATATATGACCCCAAGAACACAGGAAACAAAAATAAGAGTAGACAAATGGGACTGCATCAAACTTCTGCATTTAAAAAACAACAACAAAAGAAACATGATGAAGGGACAATCTATAGACGGGGACTGGCAGAAAATATTTGCAAACCTCACATGTAGTAAAGGGTTAACTACAAAATAAATAGGGAGCTCAAACAACTCACAGCAAGAAAACACATAGCATTATTAAAAATTGGGCAAAGGATTTGAATAAATATTGCTCAAAAGAAGACATACACGTGGGCTATACGTATATAAAAGCATGTTAAATGCCATTAGTCATCATGGAAATGCAATCAAATTACAATGAGATATCACCTCCACCTGTTAGAATGGCTACTATCAAAAAGAGAAAAGATAACAAATGTTGATAGGATGTGAAGGAAAGGGAAATCCTACCATTTACAACATTGATGAACCTGGTGGACATTGTGCTAAGTGAAATAAGCCATACACAGAAAGACAAATACTACATGACCTCACTTATATGTGCAATCGAATAAAGTTAAACTCATAGAAACAGCGTAGAATGGTAGTACCAGGGGCTGGGGGTAAAGTAGGGAGTATAAGAAAATGTTAGTCAAAGGGTATAAACTTTCCGTTATAAGTTAAGTAAGTTCTGGAGACCTAATATACAGCATGGTGACTATAGTTAATGTATTGTGTACTTGAAATTTGCTGAGAGAAGATCTTAAGTGTTCTTCCCCACCATTGACGCAAAACAGTAACTATGTGAGGTGATGGATATATAATTAGCTTAGTTGTGGTAATCATTTAACAATGTATACATATATTAAAATATCACATTAAACACTTAAATATGTAAATTTGTATTTGTCAATCATACCTCAATAAAGCTAAAAAAATTTTAAATAAAATACTATTAGGTATATTATGAAAGTTGTTCATTTGTCTCCCAGTCTCATTCAGGAGCCCCTTAAAATTCTCAAAACAGAATCCAATAGGCCTGGATACCCTGTTCCCTGAATTTAAAGTAGGCTATAGCTATAGTTTCCTTTATCAAACATAAGTAGGATGCAGGGAATTTAGCAAATGCCAACATTATGAAGGTTTATAAACTTAAAGGCATAATCATAAGCCTCTCACAAATGACCAGCGAAAATATAAGTAAAGCTATTAATATTTGTTGCTATTAAATTTACTATGTTTATGCATTGTTTCAAGCATTTATGTGTATTAACTTAACCCAAACCACTACAACATGAGATAAACTTTTATAATCCTCATGGTACAGATGAGAAAACTGAGGTACAGGTGATTAGCCAACCTTAGAAAATGCAGGATGCTGGAATTAGAATACAGGCAGTCTGGTTCTAAGGATCACACCCTTAACCTCTTTTTCCTGGATAAATCGCTGTTCCTTCCACAAAGATTAGGTCAATTTCCCTGCTCTTTTCCTGGAAAGACTATTCAACTTCTCTTATTAACCAGCATCTACTTTAGAGAAGGTACTTTAAGGTTACTAAAAGACTCCAAGACTCCTGAGAAGGCAGAGGATGGTATTTATGTTCCTTATGGCAATGTTCTCTCCAAATTTCATATGATATTTTGAAGAAATTAATTGTTTTAATGTAGGATTGTAAAGGTAGGCAAATTTACTTTTTCCATCCCCCCTACTCATTTTACTTTTTATTTTTAAGGAAAGAAACTACATTTAGTCAGATAAAAAAAAATTACCCTGTATTATTGATACAGAAATAATTCCTATACTATCAATTGTGTGTGAAGTACTTTAAGCCAAATGGTTTTATGATTGGGGAAATCTTCCCTCCCCCAAATCCATAAACTTTCAGAAACAAGGCAGAAATTGTAGTTTTCTTGTTAGACTCCATAAAGGTTACTTTAGTAAGTAACTTAAAGTTACAAACACATATTACTGTTGAGGGAAAAGTAATTTGTTGTAATCATTTTTAATTATAGTTATTTTTAATTATCTTTGCTGTATGTGTAAACATAAAAAATACAAACAGTGCTGCTATAGCACAGATGGTTGGTGCTTGTTACCCAGGCTGTCAAGCATCATTTGAACACCACTGCCTCCTTTTCTCTAATTGTAAGAAAAAGCAATAAAGTTGCCTCTTGGAAATGATTTTTGTTTGAGAAAACTGGCTGTTACTAAAAATGGGAGACCAATTTACTGAACATTTTGTCACCCTTTCTGTCTCCCTCAGCAATGCATTTGAACTCCTCTCCATTTGAGACCCCATTCACTCTTAATGGTTCTGGTTTACCCAGTAGTCAACCTAGAGGTACTCATGTTTAGTTTTGCTCTAACTTAATCATCTAATCAAGAACCTGGCCCAGTTAAGGAAAAGGAAACAAACAATAAAAGGCTTCTTTTAAAACTTAAATATGTACATGGGAAGTGGCAACCTGAAGTGTGCAGATGGCACCAATATTTCAAATATCTGATTTTATTCACGTCCACACACAAAAACCAAAGCAACACTAAATAACGGTCCAAGATTTTAACGTTAGTAGCTCTCTGGTGTCAACATATGATTAAAGAAAATAGCTCCAATTTTTTCAGTGTTACCAGGAGATCTATTATATCTGCCACCTGGTGGCCAGCATGGAAGTGGGTCAAACTCCAGTTTGAATGCCCCTCAAACAGAAGACAAATTTGCTCTGTGAGCTTAGAGCCAAAAGTCAAAGGCTATATCATAATCCAAATGTTAAATCCCTCAGATCAATGGAGAGAAAAAAACTGCTCATGGCTTAGCTTGACGTTGGTCAATATATTATATTCCCATTTATTTTTTTTTAACTATTGTTCAATATTTAATGTTGTCTATGCAGGCATGCTGGATTGCAGCCATAGCCAAAAGAGAGAGGGAAAAAAAAGAGAGATCTTAATAACCAGCTTTGCACAGAAAAGAATATTCTCCATAAACATGGAACTATAACGAAAAGAATAATTCAGTTTCCTAGAAGAGGAATTCTACCACCAAAATATGAAAATGAGCATAAAATATTTAAAATAATATGGTCCGATGGCAATCCATATCAGATTTGGTAGTACATAATGAATGGAATAATAACTGTCTACCCTAATCTACCAGCTTTACTGCCAATCATTCTGTTGATATGGGAGGATAGAAAGAAACTGAAAGAAAAATAACCATAATATGTATTTCCTAACTTTTGTAATTCTACTTATTTTAAGGCACCTAAGTACTAATCTATAGAAAGTTACACAAAACACAAGATACAACTATTTAGGGATTCTCTTCTCATATGCAGATACATGAGATAAGTTAATGAGATTGAAAGTCATTTACTCAGAAGTTGAAGAAAATTCTAAATCTGAAAAAAAGTTACAACCTTTTAGCCCAAAAATAATTATTAATGATGACTATTGAGATAATTAAAAATCAAATTTTAACTTATCACTGGAAGTGACAGGTGGACAGTCCCAGAGTACTTGTCTGTTTTTATCACAGAAACAAGTTACAAAGACTACTCTGCCATTTCATGTCAATTTTATATTTAGTGATGAAATTGCCCTTATTAAAACCATAGTACTTTGCTGAGAATTTGAGTGAGTTATAGAACACTCTCCTCTTAATTTTGGGAATGTAATGGATAGTACAGTCAAGTTTAATTCCTTGTTACTTTGAATATATCTTGTAATAAATAAGATAGAAGTGAACAATTTCACATCCATTATTTAAGTTAGTGTCTAATACATGAGTCAGAATTTTGAAGTCTGTACTATAAAACCTCATTTTAATTGTATGGACAAGTACTTTAATTATAGGCCCAGTGTGAGTCTAGCAATATTCTTTAGAGAAAAATAAAGGGCCTGAGAAGAAGTCCACTGGCTTCTGAATTACAGTCATTTATAAAACAACTACACATAATTAATATCTTTAAAAAAATAGTATTTTAAAAGCATCATTGAGCTGGTTAAGTAAAAGAAAAAGGGAAAGGGGAAGTGGAAGGAGAAGGAGAAGAAGAAGAAGGAGACAAACCGAATGGAAAGCAGGAATCCAAAGAAGGAAGTCAGTACTGAAGCCAGTTTTGCCTTAAAGACAAAGGTTAACATCTAGTGACATGCAGTTTCCAATTCAGATTAGAGACTTTCCTTAACACTGGTATTGTCCCAAAACATGGGAATTGCAATGGCATGACAGGAAATCAGAGGATGAATTTTCCCCACAGAGGAATACAACAGGGAAACTTTCTTGTTTTGATTTTGGAGCCAACCTGAGAAAAGAAAAATCTCCCCAGGGAATGCATCACTACACAACAACCCTCACAGGAGATTCTAATACCGATTCATGTTTTTTTGTGATTCCTAAAATTCCTAAAGCTTCATATGTATTGGTTTTGTTTTAGGAATGGTAGGGCTCCAAGTACCTAGCAGAAGTAAATGCACATCTCCATGGGAGAAACTCACCTTTCATTCAGACTGCCCCCAATCTCAAAGAATAAAGTTCCACAGATCATAGCTCACATTCAAAAGTTCAAACATATACAAGACAACACAGCACCATGAGTGAGATACAGCAAAAACACAAACATAGGCAAACACACAAAAGCTTCCAGATGGTCATATACATAACAATAAGCATGTTTGCTATATATAAAAATCTAATAAATCCTGGTAACACTCTTTTTCTCCGTTGTTTACTCATTTATCCTATTGCTCTCCTGAGCTTTCAGAGTCACTAGTTTGGTACTTTTGTATCTGGCTCTCCTTGTCCTTGAAGGCCACTGAAATACTATTTTCCCATCTACTGTCCTCAGCCAGTCCCACTTTACACTTAACCCCAACCATGTCCCTGATCTAGAAGATCCTGAATTCCAGATAAAAAAGGACCCCTCTATTTTCCTCATGGCAGCAAGCCTCTCGTTACAAAATTACACATACATCATCTCTGACCTGCATTCCAGGCAAGAAGAATCAATGGCTTTATCATTAAACACGAACCTTTACTTTTTCAGATCCACTCACTGTAGACACTGCTTTCACATTTTTGTTAGACTTAACCAAATCCTAATCCAGTTTCCCCCATTTATTATCTGTGTTTCTTATTCTCATGACTTTAATGATTATCTCTTTGTTTACCATTCTCATATTTGCATCTCCTGCCTAAAATTCTCTCCTAAATGCTATGTGCATCGATTCAATTATCTACTTGATAGCTCTAGGTCAGGGGTGTCCAAACTTTTTTCAACGTTTTTTACCAAGGGCCATATGCGGTAAAATAGACAAACAGCCGGGCCTCTCACTCGAGGTGAAGTACGTATTGCCTCACCTGGTTTATTTAAGTAAACTAAATATATTTTTGGAATTTGCTGCGGGCCAATTAAAAATAGATTGTGGGCCGCAGTTGGCCCGCTGGCCGCAGTTTGGACACCCCTGCTCTAGGTGGAGGTGTAATAAACATTTCAAATTAAGTATGTCCAAATTTGACTACTGATCTTCCATCCCAAATTGCTCTTCCTTGAGCTACTTCAGCACATTTGATGGTATCTTCATCCTTCAGATAGTCAAAAGCTTTAGAACATTCCTGACTTTTGCCTTTCTCTCACACCTCACATTAAATTTTTCAGGAATTCAGTTGACTTTATCTTCAAATTATATGCAGAATAAGATTAGTTTGTTTCTCCCTATTTACTGTATAGACTGATTCTGTTGAGGCTGTTTGCCTTATCTTACATTTAACAGGCCATTTCTGCAACAGGAAGTTCTGCTCTGAATTTCAGCTTGGGGGGATTGAGGCAGGAGTATAAACTTGAAGAATTCACCTATCTTTACCAATCTTCTCCTGCAGTAGGAACTGCTACTGCACGTATACTTAGTTTCTTGCTGGAATTCTAATCAGTTAGACAAACTGCGACACCGTACCTGATAATGATGCAAACTTTTTATGCATTATCTGTCATGTGCATCTCCCTTGAATACCAATGGCATCTCAGATTAAATCTGAGTTGGCTATGACACATTGGGCTCTAAATATTGTACCACTGGCTTAAGCATCAAATGTCAGCCCTATAATTAGATCAAGACTCTGGACCCATGCGTCTTGGTCTGATTTCTTCTTCCAAACCGCAATTCACTTGTAACCATCGGTATATGTGGCTAAGGTGTAATACTTTCACAATTCAAACCTAAATCTTAAAGCAACTGAAGTCCAGATGTAGGCAGTACAAGACTCACACAGTGGCTCAACAATAGAACCATGGCCTTTGTGTCTTTATCCTCCAATGTGTAGATGTAGGCTTTCATCTTCATTCTTGTGGTCTAAAGTCTGTCAAGGTGTTTTCTATACATCATGGCTATATTCCAGGCATGAAGAAAGTAGGAACATCAAGAGCATTACCTGTATCAGTAAAGTGAAAACTTTCCCTGAAATCCTTATCTACCTCTCGTTTGGACTATGCCATATATCTTATCCCAACTGCAAGGAAGTATGGATGGCAATTATTTTTAGCTGTTATATTGGCTCTCTGAACCAATAATCAGGATTTTCTTGGTAAGGAAAAAAGAGCAATGTATAAGGTGTAGGACAGTCAATTTCTTCCATATCTAGCAAAGAACACTGAGCCTCTTTCATAAATTTAAAGAAAGGTCATACAAGTTGAATGAGTACAAAACAATAAGTTAAAAATAAATTGCCCTTTCCTAAAAGTCTCTCTTATCTTTAAAATTATAAAGCTAATTGTTCATTGGATCATTCTTCCTTAGAGCCAACTAAATGTTGGATTATTTTGCTTACTTTGGTTGTAAGCAATTGGTCAGTTTGCTTCCAATATGAATGCTTGGAAGAATAGGGAGTTCTGTTCCAATACATTTTCCCATTTTTAAAATATTCTTCTGTCCCAGTCAGCTCCTTTCCATGGTTCAGAAGTTGAAAAGTAGAAATGGCCTACGTGTATTGGTCTAAGAACAGTTATAAACTGATGACTATGGCTGGTTATGGTATAAGGAATACTAGTTAGATATGCTACTCCCGAGAAAGCATTTTGCTTCTTTGCAGGATTCCTACCTGTTGACTACCAGAAAGCCTGAAACCAAATTTGCTCTGATCAAGCTTATAGGACTTTAGCAATACATTTTTTTTTTCAGAACTTCTTTCTTGACTCTGTTTTTCTCAGGTACATGTAATTTGTGCTGTCTTACTATATTACATACATCTTCATAAACTAAGTCTTCTTCCAAAAATGTGGAATGAAAATAAACTAAAATATCCCTGTGTAAATAAAGCATCACAGAGGTCAAATATTTTCTTCACATAGTGCATCATGTTATGAACTCTGAAGACACACAGAGAATTAGAACACGTTACTATTAACGAGAATCATAGACATATATATATATATATATATATATATATATATATATATATATATATGTATGTATATATGACCTCCTTCCTCATGTGAAACAATGATGTTCAATTTGTAAATATGAAATCACTAGTGAAATTTAAGTGTAAATTTTAAATAAGCATCTACTAGAAGGTGCCAAATGGGAAGTAAGTATTGTAAAAAAAAAAAAGAATTGAAAAAGATGAATGTGTGATGGCTCTTTGAGCACAATGTGAGACATGGCAGAAAAAAAGAGGGGAGCCCTTTAGAAAGTGTGAAATAAAGAGTGAAAGGCATAGACATGGAAGTGAACTCATCATATGGGGAGACATAAGATTACATGACTCTGTTAAGGGTCCATAAAGATGCATTACATTAGGCTGATGAGAGCAGGATTCAAAAGGAGAAAAGTGGAGAGCCTTATGTTTGATTCAGTAAGAAAATGGGAACCATATCATTCTGGAACAGGAAAGAGATGTAATGAAACAGTGTTTCAGGAAGATTAATTTTGTAAGCACTATGAAGAATGGATTGGCATGAAACTGAATTGAGAGAGAACAGCTAGGAGTCTGTTGAAATAATCCATGTGTGAAGTTATGAGGGCCAGGACAAAAATGGTAACTGCTGAAATGGAAACAAGTAAAAAAAAGTAGTCATTATATGAAGTCAGCAGTCTCCAACTTTAAAGGGAATCCAGCTGAGAACAGGATGTTAAACTGACTGTGTGGCAGCATTAACTGTGCTTATACAAATGCATTTGTCATTCTCTATTTCTTCAGATAGAGGGGTTTATAAATAATGAACTCAGGTCTATAATTCCTACCAATTCTAGAATAATCTCTCAGTTGCTATAGTTTGTGCTCTGATGATTTCATCAAAATGTTTTTTCTTGATTCTAATTACATTGATAGTTTCTGAAATAAATCACTGGTTCTATCAGCTCTCGGAAATTTGTCACGCATTTGCCTCGTCTTCATGAAGTGCTTTGTCGTGTACCACAGATGATAAGCCTAAAAAAAGTCCAAGGTATTATGTCACTCTGCCCAAAGGTTATAGTAATAGATATTTTAAAATGTTACCAGCTATTCATGTTTGAAATCTCCAACAGCATTATGCTCTCTAGGTCTGATGAAGATGACTGACTGTTTACCAAAATCCATGCTTTCCTCTCTTCCTAGAAACCGAACTTGACTTCATTTTCCTTCAGTGTGGCTAACATGACTGAGTTCTTGCTAATGGTTGTTGGTAGAATCGATGTCCACCACTTGTCCATCTCCACCGTGTAATTTCAGGAATTTCAATTCCAAGTGACCTTGCAAACCACACACCCAAGTTGTTAGGACCTCAATCAGTCTGCATCCCTGAAGAATTGCACAAACCCCTCCCCTAAGGCTGACTTGTTACAATCTTGGACTCTTATGTGAATAAAACATAAACTATTCCTTGTGATTAAGCCATTATATACTTAAGGACCTATTTCTTAAAGTAAAATACTAGGTATCAGGTTTTCCCGTGAAAATGCTATTTGACAATAGCTATAATTCAGTCCTTTGAGAAGACAGTAAATATCAGGTTGAGCATCAAATTATAGCCAAAATTAGAAATGTTTTAAAAATACTTATCTAATCTTCCGTATTTTGTGGCCCTTTCCTGTGACTCTGGACCTGGGCTCCTGTTGAGTAATCTATAGCACGGAAGGACTTAGGAGCCAGATCTAGAAAGATATTTGCAGGATCCCAAAACCACATACAAAATATAAAGCGAGTTGCAAGAAGCAGATCTAAGGAAAGATGCAGGAATAAGCTGAACAGTTCATCAAACTGACCATGCTTCAATGGTGAATGATGGATTGTTAATGAAAGATAGAGAACAAATTAGAGTATCTGCAGGACCCAAAACTGTGTCAAAAAGAGAAATTATTAGTTATTTGTTGATATCTTCCCCCTTGCTTTTTATTGTTTTGTAAATATTTTTGATGCATGGCATGTATAAATCGCACATCTTCTAAATTTCAGTTTGATAAATTCTTACAATGTAAATACACCTTCTTGTCCACTTCAGTTATCTTCAGCCTCAGAGCTAATTACTCTTCTGACTTACCTCTGTATATATATATATATATATATATATATATATATATATATATATATACACACACACGTATATGTGTTTATATGTAAATAAAAGCATGTAGAATGTATTTTACTGTGTGTGCTTCTTTTGATATATATTAATATATGTATATACACATACATATATATTCAATAATGTCAATGTTATTGAAATAGTTCTTTTTTATTTTTGTATTCTATTCTCTATATCAAAAATAATTTCTTTTATTTAATATTGATGAATATTTGGGTTATTTCCAGATTGTGGCTGTTATATATATTTCTGCCAAAAAAAGTATTGTGCATTAATTTTGGGGGCATATTTACATGTATTGCTCTCTGTTAAGCAGAAGTGAAATTGCTGGGTCATAAGATATCCCTACTCATATGTTCAGCTTTAGAAAAGATAGTTTTCCAAATTTATTTTAGTAATTACTATGCCCACCAGTAGCATACGAGAGTCCCTGTTGTTCCACATCATTGCCAGTACTTGATATTGTCAGTTTTGAAAACATTGGCCATTCTGATCATTAACTTTGGGGATGGTAGTGATTGGGAAGGGACAAGAGGGAGACTTTTAGAGTTCTAGTTGTACCTCCTCCTTTCTAAAATTGCAATGTCAAGTTTTTAGTTTAGGCATTCTAGTGTGTGTGATATGCTATATCACTGTGATTTTAATCTGTATTTCCCTGATGGTTTATGATGTTGACCTTTTCATGTGCTTGTTGACCAACTATATTTCTTCATTTGTAAAGTGCTTAGTTATGTTTTTGACTTTTATTTTCCTGGGGTTTTGCCTTATGCTGTTTATTTGCTAGAACTTTTTTTTTTATGTTCTAAATATAGATCTATTGGTAAATAGACTAATGCAAATACTATTTCCTAGGTGTGGTTTGTATATTCATTTCCTTGAAAATGTTTTTGATAAATAGAAATTTTAAATTCTGATGACTATCCAATTTTTTTTTTTTCCTACCTGGGCAGTGTTCTTAAGAAGTCTTTGGCTTTCTCAAAGTTATAAAGATATGTTCTATTCTAGAAGGCTTATGGTTGTAGCATTTATGTTTAGGTCTGTAGTCTAGATCAAATTAATTTTTGTGTATGATAGTAGATGTTGAGGCTCATTATGTTTTTCCATATGGTTATCTCGTTGTTAAAAATAAGTCAATAAATAAAAACTTACCTTTCACTATTAAGTTGGCTTGAGGCCTTTGTTTAAAATCAGTTGAATACAGATGTACAGGTCCATTTATAAACTATTTATTCTTTTGCATATCTATGCTTATCCCAAACCACATTGTTTTAATAGTCATGGCTTAATATTAACTCTGAAAATAATATAGTGTAAGTTATACAATCTGGATTTTCTGGACAAAACTTTTGTGGCTAAATTATAATCTCTATATATCAATATAAATTTTTACAACCAGCTTGTCAATTTCTACAAAAGAAACAAACAAACAAAAATCTGTTAGGATTTCATTTGGAATTTGCTAACTTTATATGACCTCATATATGGGAAGACTATTGTATGTTGATTATCATCATGATATTTCTCTATATTTATTTAAACCTTCGTAACTTGCTCTCAACAATGTTTTATAGATTTTAGGAAACAGATTTTTCTAATCTGTTATATTTATTCTTAACTATTAGTTTTTTATGCCATTCTATGTTGGAGTTGTTTAATTTTATATTTTAACATTCATGCAATTTTATAGAAAACACTCACTTTTTGGTTTTTGTCCTTGTAGCTTGAAACCTTGCCCAATTCAGTGGAAAGAAATTAGGCTGCAGCTTTGAAAGCAGTATCAAATAATTTTAGATATGTATGTATGTATGTATGTATGTATGTATGTATGTTTGTATGTATGTATATATGTGTGTATAATGTGTATAGAAATGCATACATAGATATATTTAATAGGTTGAGGAAGTTATCTGCTATTTCTAGTTTTCTGAGTTTTAATTACATTTGGAATTTTTCAAATGTTTTTTCTTGTCTATTTAGATGACCATTGGCTTTTTTTTCCCTTTAATCTGCTAATGTGACAAATTATATTGATCTTTTCCAATATTAAACCAACTTTGCATTCCTGGTGTAAACTCTTCTTATTCATGTTGTACTGTCTTTTCACTATATTATTGGCTTTGATCTGCTAATACAGTTGATTCTTATTATTTGTGGTATTTATGTTCTATAAAGTCACCACAAATATTGAGTTAATCAATATGGAACCATTGCACTTAGGGAAGTAGAAACTTAGGTTCCAGCAACATTTTCACAACATTTACATTAACCAATCAATATTTAACTTTGTTTTGTGTATTTTTCTGTTCAAAGACACCTTATTTAATATATATTCTTAATTCATTGTCACAGAACTCATGGCCAATAGTGCCATAACTCATGCCTGAACAAAGCTTATCTAACACATAGATTTTCTCCTGATGGCCACTCACAATCTTCTTATACTTAAGAACATTACTCAGCAATTCAGCACTATGCTTGGGAGCCATTTTAAACAGCAAAATTACCAACAAAAAGCACAGAAATTTGAAAATGTGGCACTAAATGGACAGTGAAAAGGACATGTATTTATAGTGTGAGAACTAAAACAAGAAGGCAGGGTGTCGCCTTATTCAATATCAGCTGGGAACATGTGCATCTGGTGACTCATATTTTTGACTTCTCTGTGTATGTGCATGTCTTCAAATTACCATGAATGCATACTGATGTGGAATTACAAACAAGGTTGAGCTAGTAGGCAAATATGGTAACTGAATAATTAGGATAGACCATATTTTGGTGTGTTTTTTTTTGTTTTTTTTCTGTGTTCACAAGTGATATTGGTATAAAATATTCTTCTCTTGTAATGCTTTTGATAGAGATTAGTATGAGGATTATACTGGTCACCTAAATAACCTGAGTTTTGTTCTATTTTCTTTGATATTCTGAAATTATTATCTTCCTTATTGATAAAGTTCACCAGTGACATGATTGGACCTGAAGTTCAATTTGTTGAAGAATTTCTTAATATGGTTTCAATTTTTTAAAGAGATACGAGGCTAATTTTATTTAAAAATGTTTATTTCTTCTTGTGTTAGTTTGGCTAATTATGTTTTTAAAAGAATTTATCTATTTTTCCAACTTGTCAAAAGTATTGGCATAAATTTGTTCATGGTACCCACTTAGTATCCTTGTGATATGTATAGGAGCTACAGTTATATCTTCTCTCTCAGTTCTTTTATTATTAATTTATATTTTCAGTTTCTTGATCAGTCTTTCTGGAAGTTTATCAATTTATTACTCTTTTCAAAGAACCAACTTTTGCATGTGTTGATTAATGTTTCTTCAATTTCAACTTAATTGTCATCATTATTTTCCTTTCTTTAACTTTTACTTTATGCTGAAATTGTAGTTTTTTTTCTACCTCCTTAAGGTAGATAAAATTGTTGATTTATTATTTTTTTCTAATACAAATGTTTACATCAATAACTTTACCTCTCAGTACTGCTTTAGCTGCATCCCACACATTTTAATATATTGTTGTTTATTTTAATACATTTTCTAATGTCTCTTTTGATTTCTTTTGTAACCTATTTATTACTTAAAATATTTTAAATATATCCATGTATTTTTTTATTGATTTCAAATTAATACAATTGTGATTAGAAAATATACTCTGCCATATTTCAGTTCCTTGAAATTTATTTAGATGTCCAGTAATTTTTTATTGAATATTAATCTTTTTTATAGAAAAATGATAAGGCTATAAGTGTTATTGTAGTCCCCTACAATTTTTTTTATTTATTTTTTTGGACATAAGGGAATACACAAATGGAACATATAGATATAATTTGTTCCAAGGCATAGTCTTTCTAGTTTCTCAGCTACATGGTTTACCCTGGGCCATAACACCTTGGAAAGTTCTGATCTCCAAATTTTGTCTCCACAGCACTGTGAGATTATTGAGTTTTCCCACTTAGCTTTTCATTTTTCCTTCTTAGCTCTTGTCCTCATGCATTTTGGTCTACCTATGTTCATTTGAGAAGCCAGCAAATGCCTTATGAGGAAATCACATACAGGATATAGGCAACATTTCTGTGTATGTGTGTGTGTACGTTGTTTATTTTTGTTTTGTTTTGTTTTGTTTTCCTTCTGGGATCTTGATGTCTCAAATCCTAGATACCTTGATGATTCTAAATTTTAGTTTTTGTCTCCTCAGACCAGTGAGACTAATGAAAGTTCTAGGATTCTAATTTCTGTTGGGCCTCTATGTTGCATAGAGTAAATCAGCAAATGTTCAGAGAGGATAAACCATGACAAATTTATGACTCATTTTAATTCATTTTCCTTCCCATTCAAATTCTGGTCCTTCAAATGCTGAATGCCCTAAATTTTCTCCATCCCTTTCTTTTCTTTTTTAGTCCAAGTTTCAAGTAGATTTTGACAAGAGTCTGGGTATAATAAAGACTATTCCATAAGAATCTAAACTAATAGTTGTTTCCTCTGTTGATTACTTTTCTTTCCACTGTCACCCTTACCCTCTGGGTACTGCCATGACATTTGACTACTACTGCCATTTTGGTAGGAATATCATCTCACTTGATGAGACTATCATATCTCCTACTAAGTACAACCGCTGATGTAACAGAACTCTCAAGGTAACATGTGACAAGATGGAAGAGAATTTGCCTCATCTTTCCTGAGTCATACTTTGGTAGAGAGAAACTAATCCACACTGTCTTGCACCCGATCATCTCTTTAATGGAAGCAGCTTTCTCTCTAATATCACAGGTATAAACCCATGGAGGATAAGCCAGGAAATAGCATACTGTTGTTCCTTTATGTATTCCTACTATTAAGACTTTATTATTAAATCACATTTGGCTACCATATTCCTTTTTCCTCAAGTTAAGGTAAATGCTCAATATCTCAATAGTCTCTGCAAAGGTAGGAAAGAAGTTTTATTAACTCACTATGTAAATTTACCAAACATTAGCAAGAACACCTAGCAATGGTTGCATCCTAGAATAGTGGTTCTCAACTGGGATGATTTTGTCCCTCTGACTAGGAGAAATTTGGCCCTCTCTGCAGACATTTTAATTGTCAAAACAGGGGTAAGGGGTGTTGTTACTGACATCTAGTGAGTAGAAGCCATGTATGCAGCTAAATACCCTGCAGTGCACAGTACAGTCTCCCACCCCACCTTATACCCTCAACAAAGAGTTTTCTGGCCTAAATTGTCAATAGTGCCAAGGCAGAGAATCCTTGGCCTAGACTTAAATTGGGTTGCTTCTTATCTATTGCAACTGAGCTAAGCTTTCTCAAAGGCAATGGTGAGGCAACTATCAAACATTTTTTAATGGAAAAGGAAAATAATAATTATAAGAATACCAATAATATTTCATATGTATTTGTTATAATAAAAATTACTAAATATATAATAGTAGTTGTGAAGAAGGTAAGAAATAACTCAATTTTGGTCCATAAGATAACTAACAAGATTTTATGGCTACATGGTTTTGGAAACAATGAGTTTATAATGTCCCAATGTTGAAGTTATCCCTGATGTTGTAGTTTTCTCACTATCATTCAGCAGTCAAGTATATTGAAGGAAATATTACTAATAGATTGATTCCAGTTTGGGAGTTTTTAGAGCATACTTGTTGGAATGTAAGGAGGTATAATATGGTCGGTGTGCTCACAGATAGAGATTGAACTGATATGTTGGAATAAAGGTTGATTGAGGAAACAAGTAAAACTCTGAAGTCAGATTGGAAGGTAGACTATGACAAAAAGTAAGGGGAGGAAGTCTTAGAGGTTTCAATGAGGTCAAAAAGTAGATATTTGTTTCGAGAGTTAGACAGTTCCAGAATGTGAGAGGGAGCTAGAACAATAAGAGGTTATGATTTAAAAAAAAAAAAGATATATTAGAATTTAAGGTATTAAAAGTGGTACAGCTCCAAGTGATGGAAATATTCAATGTTTGGCCAGGAAACTGCATTGATAAAATTGAATAGAAATAAATGCTTATCATTGCAACCAAGGTTTGAGATCTTTTTGACTAAGTTGATTGATGATATTAGTCAGATAATGCTCCATAATAAATTACCTTTTCAAATTCAATTTCTCAAACAATAAGCATTGATTTTTCTCATATCTCTGTAGGTAATTTGTGAGACTCTGCTTTGGGCTTTGCACTGGCAGGACTTGGCTCAAGATTTTGGTTTTGAATCAGGAATGCTACATGGGTCTTTTTCTTCTCATTGGTCCAATGGCTTTCTAGGGCATATTTTTCTTATGGAGAATGGCAGCAGCACACGAGAGCAAGCAGAAAAACCTAGTGTTTCAGGACCCCAGCCCCAAACTCGCACGTAGTCATTTCTGTCCATATTCCATTCATTAGTCAAAGCAAACTATAAAATAAAGTCCAATATTAATAAAATGGAGAAATGTACCAACCCCTCAGTGGAAAGAATTGCAAAGTCAAAGGGCCGAACTATCTCATTTCACTAAGGAAAGTGTTTTAAAATTTCCAAATAATAATTTACTCTGTTACAGATCTGTAACCCATATGCTGTCAAGGTCACTGCATTGGATATGAAAGAGCTTTATTAGAAGAAATCCCTGTTAAGGGTAAGGGTAAGTAAGCAGGGGTAGGCAGGCATGTTTATTGTCCAGCACAAAGGATTCAGATTTCCTGAAAACAGGGTCCCTCTCTGGAATCTCATTTGTGTGTCCCTATTACCTGGCCTTCCTCATGTTGCCCTGTGGGAATTAGGGCTCAGGGAACCAGTGTGAAAATACAGTAGCCTGGCTATTGTTATTACAATGAGTAGTAAGCTATCCTCTGTCACTGACCCAGGAGACTTGTGTCTCTTGTCAACATCCTTAAACTGTGGCAGGTTAACATGTTAGCTGGCAAGCAGGGTAAATTCTTGCCACTTCACAGTTCTAGACAGATAAAAGAAAACTGGCTCCTAAAAATATTTCTAGAAAAATAACAGCAGGCACTTGACAGGAAGAATTTTGAAGAAGGAATAAGCTTAAAATCTTTTCCTTGGGTTGCTTAGGTTTACATCTCTGTGACCCTGGACTAGTTACTTCAACTTCCCTGGTCTGAAGATTAACATAAAAGTGATTCATTATTTAACATGCTGTTATTTGTATTTCAAACATTTTTGTTTGCTGGTTTCTTATTTTAGAGCCAAATTTGGAGGATACGTCTAAATTTCTTTTTGAAAAATATTCCTTTAGTATGCTTTTTAAAACTAAATTTGGAATAGTTTAACCAATATACCAAAGACTCTATATCTCATGTCTGGTAGCAAAAGCAATAAAAATTTACTTACTGTCAAAATCAGTATTATGAATCAATAATATAGTAAAAAATTAAATGCCTTGTTTGAAAATATTATCACCATTTTATATTTCACAATTCAGTTCAATTTCCGTGTATTTGAATTCAATATTTCTTCTCAGTTGTTTTTAAAAATTCATTGATTTATTTACAAAAATGTGTTTTTACATGTTCAATTTGTATGTTCAATAGGAATAGCCTGGGAAATCAGATATAGAATGGAGTATAGTTGGCCTGTAAAATATAATAAAAATTAAAATTTGCATTATTTAAAACTAATATTAACATGAAACAGAATCAAATAGTCTGATCATCTAGCATGTCAAATTGGGTAGCAACAAATGTGTTTACTCTGTTTAGATCATTAGCATATGATGCTAATTGATTTGTAGTAGGCTGTCTTTGTGTATTCTCCAAACACATTTGTTAGTTGTCTAGAAAAAATTTTACCCTTTTCTCGGAGAAAAAGCTTGTTAGAATTAGAAAAACTACAGATTTAAATATCCAATACCAAGAACAGCAGGTAGTTTCAACCCCAAATTATCTCTCCTCATGTTGACATTTGAAATCTCAATGTACTTATGTGGAACATTTAATCATCTCCTTAACCCTAGTCTCTGTAATATTTTTTCTGTAGAATGTTCTGTGCTGCTCACTGTATAACATAAGACATTAGTGAGTGTGAGAGGAACCTTAGAATGTGTGAATATCACTTTCATAGATTCCCTCACAGTCTTTCTTTGGTGCCTGCTACTAAGCCCACTTAATCAGCACCCTGATAAATGGTGCATCTACGTAATTGGAATAATTGCCAAGGAGAGGTGTAGTTTATTTCAGTGACTCCAAACAACGGATAAATTGCACAGAGAGTCCATTTAAATAGCACCACTAATGTTGTCTGTAGGCCTGAAACAGGTGTGAATTGGTATTTGCCAGCACGAACTTCCCACTGTGTAACCTTTTTTTGGCATCATGCTGCTTCCCTGTTCTACTACAGCTGCTAAATTAGGTTATCTTACTTCAAATGAAAAAGTTAAAGTCTTTGAAACTCTGATTCGTCAGTAACATTGTCACACAAGCAATACAGCAATAATAAAAACAGGGAAAAGAGTATTTGGGAAAAGAGTAATTGAGTAATTAGATGCTGAAAGAGAGAAATAAAATGCAGTCAACATCTTTTTTTTTTTTTTTTTTAAAGCTCAAACCACTACAATATCAGAATAATTTTCAGGCTTCTAAAAAGAAAAGAATACTGGGGCACTTACATCTCAAAGTATTTACATCTCCTTCAAATTGTGTTAGAAGTTTGGAATAGCTTTTCAGAAGAGGAGCTAGGTGGCAAAATATCTCTTTCTAATTTCTGGTTTATATATTGTTGTATATATGGGTATGACCTTTTGATAATCAAGATGAGTGATTAATTAACACATTTATTTTCTTCAGAAATCTGTGCTAATTAAACATATTCTACTATATTTTTTCCAGTTTCTTTTCAAACTAAATCCATATGCAAAGTGTCTCTCTCTTCCTACATGTTTGTTTATTTATCTTGTGAATCTGTTTGCTGAAATCTGTTCATGAAAGAGGTTGAGACTGGAGATCCAAGAGTAGGAGGGAGAAGAATTAGAACTAATTTCCCCTGGAGTTCCTGATTTACTTTCTCACCATAAACTTTCGCACTATTTGAAGTGATGCATTTCATGAACTCTAGAAGGGGAAAAGGGTAGGTGGCATGTTAGTTATCAT
This sequence comes from Rhinolophus sinicus, assembly GCF_036562045.2. Lineage (NCBI taxonomy): Eukaryota > Metazoa > Chordata > Mammalia > Chiroptera > Rhinolophidae > Rhinolophus > Rhinolophus sinicus. The sequence continues at coordinate 170,011,342 of NC_133752.1, forward strand.
TTTATGCAAAGCCCTCATTTTATAAATGAGGAATTTAAATCTTAGATGGACTTAGGTTTAAGGTCTCTCAGCTAGTTAGCGGTAGAGTCAGATTTATTGGGTCCTTTCCCAAGAAACTTTGCATTCTACTCTATGAGTATTTCCATATGACAGTAGCTCTTTTATCAACTAAATACTGTACATTGAAGAGTGTAAACTGTTTACATAGCTTTTTATCTCCTATACTGTTTCTACATGCTTTTGCATTCTAAGCCCTTATTCATGCCATCATTTTCTCATCCATTTATGTCTTCTCTCAGCAAAACCTATTAGTTACTTTTGTATTTCAGGCATAGCCATAGACCCCAGAGAGGTTATGAATCGCCATGTCCCTGCTTTCAGGGGTTTCACAGCAAGGCGATTGGTGCTAGTATATGGGAATTACTACACTATGACTCTGCTATATAACAGCCATTGTTCATGGGCTTTGTATAACATCTCATTTAACTTTTCCCTGCAATCTTAAGAAACAGGCATCATTGACTACATTCTATAGATGAGAAAAAAGAGATTAAAACCTGCTCAGCCAATAAGTGGCAGAAGCAAGTTTCTGATCTGCTGACTCATAGTCGAAACTCTCTTTCCCATGCCATCTCTCAAGTATGTAGAAACAGCACAGTGGATCAATAAATATGTAAACAGTTCACACTGTTCACTGTCCATTAATATTTAAAATAGTGGCTAAAATTTGATATGTATGTACCTCATAGCTTTGTTTATTACAGGAAAATTTGCTTGTAGAAAATGTATATATTCATCCTTTGAAAAGCTAACCTGGCTCATTCAGGAGTGGGAGTGGCCTCCCCCAACAGTACAGCTGTGGTTGAGCTCAGGACAGCAAGATGAAAGAAAAGGAACTGAAGCCTTCACTTCCGCTCGAATTAGTAAACTAAGCTTCAGTATGGTCTCCTCTCAAATCTTGAAGGGATGGAAACTGAAATAAACCACACATCATCACTACTATTGCTCAGGCGACATTTTATGCAGATGAACAACAAGACAACACTGCAAAAGAAATAGACTCACCAAAGGTCAATATGTAAACCATAAGCAGAAAAAGTGGGTACAGTTATATGTACATGACCCAGTTACATATATATGAACATAGATATTTTGGGCAGCCAATCACAAAGTCTCAAAAGTCACCGCATATCACCTAGAATATATAGCAGGGTGCAGGGCTCTGGAGTAAGAATTTGAGAATCAGGGCCCAGTCAGCAACTTCTTATCAGTACTTTGAATGAAAACAATATTCCAGTTCTTAATATTACAATCTACTAAACTACAACAGAGGTTTAATGAGTATTACATTACACGTGCCATCCCCTTGTCTAAATCTACATCCATGGAACACATCCTAAAAAATTGCATTTTAATTTATCTACTTTAAATATTGACACAAAGGCATGCTGTATCACCTTAAGATGTTTTAATTTTGATCACTTAATTGTATATTATAATTTTGCTTCACAAAAATGTTATCTGTAGTTGTTAAAAATCGAAACAAAAATCAAAATGTTATTTGGATTAAAGTGAATTTTCTCAGAAAATATCTAATGTAATGTTATCATTTTTGAACAGATGGCAAATCTTAACTTTTATTTTTGCAATGCACATATTGTTAACACTTGACCTGGTATGTTCCCTTTGGATGATTGTAACATGATAAAGTGAAAAAAAAACAACTAAAACTGTTATCCTGTTAGCAACTAAGATTAATTTGATATAGCAAAGCATTCCTAAATAATCTGGTAAAACATGAGGTATTTTGTATATCTATTTTAGGCACATAAACTAGTCATTACAAAGGATAGTGACAAATAGGTATGCTGCAAATTTCAGATTAATTAAAATGCTGTTTAACAAGCCCTATTAGAATGCAAACGTTTCTCATGATTGCTGTCACAAGCTGGGTTTCAGTTTTGTTTGCTGGGTTTCCTATCCATTTAAGCCTTTCTATTCCCCTATCCCCAGCCTCCATTCCTTTGCATTGAAGTGAACCCAAGCACAGCAACATTAGCCTAATGCATGAGAACAATGAAGTAAAGAAAAAAAAGACTGAAGAAGTAAGTCTAATTACTCTAGTTTCATAGAATAAGCTTTTAAGGCTAAGTTCACACTAGGGCAATTACCCACCTAATTGCTCTAGTTTGAAGCTGGTTTGAAAAGATGTTTTCAGAAATGTGAGGGAAAAACATGCAAATTTAGTGGATTGGTTTGATCCGCGTTGCCCTTTTTATTAAAGAAAAACCCCTCGACGTATGGAGATGACATTCCTTGAACATACCTACCTCTAATGTGCCACAAAGTGTTTTCTGATAGACAGTGAGGTGGTGTGGAATCTCATCTAAATCCATGTAGTAACCTTACTCTAATAAATGATCACTGAATACTAACCTTACTCTAATAAGTGATCACTGAGCAGCAGAAAAAAAAAGCGTCTCTAAAAACACAGTATCCATTTGTAGAGACACATCTGGCAACATAAAATGTAATGAATGAATGCTTAAAAAAAAAAATTATACCCACGTTTTTATTCTTTTGTTTAAATGCATTATAAAAATTATGTCCTAACATAGCTGTTTTATAACCTAAGCCCTTTAAACTTCAAGACCTATATATCTGAGTTACAACTAATTGATAAAATATCCACTTCTCAAATAATATCTGATGGAAAGAGTGTTTCAGAGGCAGGGAGGGAGGGAGTGAGGAAAAGCGGAGGTGAGGTGGAAGTGAAAACTAAGTTAAATTGGTGGGGGAGTGAGTTCTGAACACATGAAGTCCATGCCTCTAGCAGAGCACACACTGAAATGAGTTCACATCTCTTTCGGGAACTTCTTGGCCATGACGATAGAGATATAAAGGGAATTATTCAAAGCAAGGATAGATTTAGGGCTAAAGGAATCATCTAAGCTAACCTCCTCATTGTAATGAGAAGAAACTGAATTTTAGAGAAATGGGAGAGTCACATGAAAAAGTAGTAATGTAGCCTGTTTTCAGATCCATGTCTCCTGACTGCCAGTCTGTTTAATAATAGTTTACAGATAAGAAGGACAAATGAAAAATTTTGTCCAGGTTAGTTTATTGGATTACTCAAAGAGCAGAAGTGTCTTTTAACTGCAGTCTACTTTTAGAGGATCAGAAGGCAAGTATCAAAGCTCTGGGTCCAATAAGTCAACAGGGAAGAAATGCGGAAGGAGAGCTATAATTACAATGGTATGGAGAATGAAAAAAGTTGAAAGAGTATCAGGAGGCCTTTAACAGAGGAATGAGGATTTATGTTCTGGTCTAATGCTGCTGGATGTTTTTGCACATTTTCTATACATGATTACCTGGGCGTTCTATGATTATAGGTGCTATTAAAGGGGTAAGGCAGAATGTTTAAAATACATATTTGATTCCACTGTATCATGTTGCTTGTAACTTTTGTTCTGATGTCTACATCTGTGATAAGGGGATAAAAAGGGAACAGAGATTAAGATAACAGACAGACACAATAGGGAAATAAGTGTTTGACTATCTTATAAAGCTCTATCTTTATAAAGAGTAACTAGAAAGATACTTTTTCTTAATTTAAGAGCAAAGAGGAACACTTCTATGGTTTATAGTAGTTAAGAGATCATGAGAAAGGCAACACACTGAACTTATGGTTTATGGTTCTGCTGGAAATTTTTGTTCTAATCATACTATTTTAAAATTTGTGATTATGCTTAGCTCTTACAAATATTAAGGAAAAGAAAAATAACTAATTAATTCTTTTTTATTCCATTGTGATTACTAAGGAAAGGTTGTTGTTTTTAGACGAAGGATGGCAAATATCTATTTCCTATTGTTTCACCCATTGCAGACATTACTAATTAATCACTGTATGGAGATAGTCAATTGATTTTTTTGTTAGCTTATCATGCCTGCTTTAGACCAGTTGTCAACAAACTATTTCTCTGAAGAGTGAGAAAGTAGATGTTTTAGGCTTTGTGGGCCATGACATCTCTGTTGCAATTACTCACTTCTGCTGTTATAGCTTCAAAGCAGCCACAGACAACACATAAAAGAGTAAGTGACACTCTATTCCAATAACACTTATTTACAAAAACAGATTTGGTCTGCAGGCCTTAGTTTGCAAACCCTGCTTTGGTTGTGTTAAGTAGTATTACTATCTACCTGATAAAAGCGATATGTTTATATCAATTAAAAAATTTCAGATATTTTGATCAAAATGGCAACGTGAAGTGTGCCTCTGTAATGCTCCCCTGGAATTTACAACTAATCGAACAACAATAAATCCACAAAGGACTCCCTGCACAGCAGACAGGCAAGATGAAGAGGCCCACTACTGAATTCACCTAAAGGTGGGCAGGGGAGGAGGGAAGAAAGAAGTGTGGAGACGGAGCTGCGCGGGTGCAGGACGCAGACCTAGCTCAGTGCTCCGAGCTCGCTGCTTCCCGGAACTACCTCAGCTGCGGGAGAGGGAAGAACTCGGACTGCTAGGGCTCCACTTATGGCCCACGGGGCTGAGGGGGCAGCATATAACACGGCTGAACCCAACGCTCACAGCAGAGACCTCGGAGAAAAGACTGAGGGAAGAAGGCTGAAAACGGTGGTTTAAGCCCTCACTGCCGAGCAGAGAATGGAAGCCTTAGGCACTGAGACTAGCCGCTCCCTCCCTACCCTCCCAGAGATCGCCCTGCCCCACCTCCCTGGTGCTAGAAGCGGAACAGTAGCAGTGTCAGATCAAAAGAACAGAATATTTGCTGTTCTGAGAACTGTGGACCACATACACAAATTTGCAGCCCAACTAGTTCCGGCAAAGGGGAGGGAGCTGTGGAAACAGGACCGGCTGTGGTGGTGGTCGCCGCCATTGCTCTGGACCACCTCTCACAACTCACCCCACCCCTGGCCCCACCTATCTAGGCAGATGCCTGCAGGAGTAAACAGAACTGCTAAAACATATGGGCTCTGAATCTGGTGCAGGAAGAGCTTTGGAACTTCAAAAGCTCTCCGCATACCCACACAAACACTGCGCCCTGTGACTCAGGTGAACTATTAACAGAGGAGAAGCCCGTCTCCCAGGGAATCCCCCGCATTGTGTGAGAAGCTGGAATAGTGCAGAGAAAACATAGCACTACCGTGTGAGAGAGAAGAAAAAAGCTGCAGTAGGATAGAAAATAAAACATTCTACCAACAAGTACTGGAAAACAAAAGAAAGACCTCTTCCTATCAACCTGTTGCAGAAGCCACTCCTGTACATGTCTAGGAAGAGAAATAATAAATCAGTAATTGCCATGAATAACCAAGGCAACAAGACAGCTCAGAAAGGAAGTGAAAAGTCTTCAGAAAAGGAACTTAAAGATATGGAAATATGTGACTTAAATGACAGAGAATTCAAGATGGCAATTCTGAAAAAACTCAACGAGATGCAAGAAAACACAGAAAGGCAGTTTAGTGAACACAAAATCACAATCAAAGAACAACATGAGCATTTTACGAAAGAGATTGAAATTTTAAAAAGAACCAAATAGAATTTCTGGAGATTAAGAACTCAATAGAAGAAATTAAGAATGAAATAACCAGCTTAGGTAGTAGAGTTGACCAGATGGAGGAAAGAATCAGTGACATCGAAGATAGAAACCTGGAAATTACACAGATGGAAGAAGAAAGAGACTTGAGACTTAAAAGAAATGAAAGAACTCTACAAGAACTTTCTGACTCCATCAGAAAGAGCAATATAAGAATAATGGGCATACCAGAAGGAGAAGAAAGAGAGAAGGGAACAGAGAATATATTCAAACAAATTGTTGATGAGAACTTCCCAAACTTGTGGACAGAACTGGATCCTTCAATACAAGAAGCAAATAGAACACCTAATTACCTCAATCCCAACAGGCCTTCTCCAAGGCACATTGTATTGAAGCTGTCTAAAATCAACGACAAAGAAAGAATCCTCAAGGCAATCAGGGAAAAGGAGACGGTAATCTACAAAGGAAAACCCATTAGATTATCATCAGATTTTTCAGCAGAAACTCTCCAAGCCAGGAGGGAGTGGAACAAATATTTAAATTATTGAAAGAGAGAAATTATGAGCCAAGAATAATATATCCAGCAAAGATATCCTTTAGATATGAAGGAAGAATAAAGATCTTTCCAGGCATACAGAAGCTGAGGGAATTTTCTAATACACGACCTGCACTACAAGAAATACTAAAGGAGGCTATTCGACCACCATCAACAGGGACAACTTGTGGCAACCAAAACATAAAAAGGGGGAGAGTAAAGGCCTGAACCGGAATATGGGAATGGAGAAAGTAAGCGTGCTGAAGAAAACTGAATACTCTAAATATCAAACTTTCTTTTACATAATCTTAAGGGTAACCACTCAAAAAAAATCCAGAACTGAAACATGTACTGCAGTAAAAGAAGAAACAGAGGGAAACATCATAGAATACCACCACACAGAAATAAGAGACAACAACAAAAAGGCAAAGAAAAAATGGAGACACAGCCTTACCAGAAAACTAAAGACAGAATGACAGGAAATCCTCACATATCAATAATCACCCTCTATTTAAATGGACTGAACTCACCAATAAAAAGGCACAGAGTAGCTGATTGGATCAAAAACCTAAACCCAACCATATCCTGTCTCCAAGAGACACATCTCAGCTACAAGGACAAGCATGGATGGATCTTGAGAGTATGATGCTAAGCGAAATAAGTCAGACAGAAAAAGCAGAGAACCATATGATTTCACTGATATGTGGTATATAAACCAAAAACAACAAAAGAACAAGACAAACAAATGAGAAACAAAAACTCATAGACACAGACAATAGTTTAGTGGTTACCAGAGGGTAAGGGGGTGGGGGGTGGGAGATGAGGGTATGGGGGATCAAATATATGGTGATGGAAGGAGAACTGACTCTGGGTGGTGAACACACAATGGGATTTATAGACGATGTAATACAGAATTATACAGCTGAAATCTATGTAATTTTACTAACAATTGTCACCCCAATAAATTTAAAAAAATTTTTTTTGAAGGAAACAGTCTATTGATCTTGAAAAATAAAACAGATTCTAAGTGATGACTGCAGTCTAATCAGTTTCTCCTAATCAGCAACACCAAATGTAATGCAGTTAGTGATAGAAAGGAAAATATCTCATCCATAACTAGGGCTACATTGTAACTTATGAACTCTAGATACTTGTACCTTTGTGGGCCCTTGTATTCAACTACTATGTTCAAATTCATACCTTACTCAAGGAGAGTCAGGAAGAGAAATCTCTTTCACAGAACTGAAAGGCAAAAGAAGTGAAGACAAAGAATAATAATCAAAAAGGCAAGTACTTTAAAGAAGTCGAAATAGCCACAGAAAGAAACGGAACAAAGGTTTTGCTCTCTTCTGAAATAACCCTCATCCCCAAATCAAATCAAAGAACATATCTTTAACCTTTATTAATATAATAAAATCAGGCAGTCTGTTTTTTTGATTCAATATTGTTTAATTTGAAAGCAAAATGCTGAGTAAAACACGAGATGCAGAACTATATGTTCTGTTTATATAATTTTAAAACACACATGTATAGTAAAAACATGACACTAAGATGGTGGCTTCTGCTCAAGGGAAAGAAAAGGAAACATTGGGAAATATATGGGGTGGGGATAAATGTATACTTTAATCTTATCTATTGTGTTTCATTTCGGAATGCAAAAAAGAAGGGATGGGTGGAGAGAGGAATGAAGTGAAAGAAAATGATTTGTGTGGTACATATAAGAATGAATATAGTACTCTATACATGTTTGAAGTATACCATTACTTTAAAAATATTATACATAAACCATGCCTTCAGTGTTCACCTATTAAAAGTATAGATGAGACAATGGTGCATGAATAGATACATGTGAAAGTAAATTCAATAACCAACAGGTGTTCTAAGAGTGAGCATTTATATTGAATGACTAGAGAGTGATCTAGGCGAATCCAGGAAAAAGGAGATCATAGGCCAATCTCTAGATTTTAAAGAAGTAAAAAGGCTTAAGTTGATGTAGAAAGAAAATGATTGCCCCATGAATATTCTGGTCAAAATGTCTGGCTTGGAAGAGTGATCATAAATTAACTGTAAAGACATCCATTATAACAATGCACTTAATCTTATAATTGTGAGGTTTTACAAATAAAATGTACTAGAAAATCTAAGTTGGAGAAAATTCGGGTATTTTCTTTTGTTTTTGGAAAATATTAAAGAGTTCAAATCTTACTACCAAGTAAAATAATATTAAAAAGTATTTGTTACACTTATTCTTTATATTTTAGAATAAGTTAAAGAACTTGCATTATATGTAATTGGCATATCTCAGTACAAAGATATGCTTTACTTCTCTTTGTTTATTCATTTATTTCTTCATATTCTGTCTGTCATACTTTTTCTTAGCATTGTCATACTTTCTAACATTAAAATATTCTGAAAGAGAGAAAATAAACATCAATCCTCTATTACCTAAAATTTAGTAAAAGTAGACTTTTTCAAGTAAAGATCACTAGTTTATCTTGGTGTGGGCACTACAAATTTTGTTTTTAGGATTATTCTGTTCATGATTCAAATGATAAATTTTATCTCAATATTTTATAAACATTTTTAAATTTATATGTTTTACCTTATGTCCTAGTTTTAATATATAAAGGAATATAATTTTCCCAAGGTCCTGAGGGAGCTATGTATTTTAAAGAATTATATAGAAGTTTTTAGTTATTAAAACTATATATTTATACAAAGCTTTGCTGGTAAATGTTCAACAACTAGCTTTCCAAAAAAAAAAAAATTAAACATTTATATCCTTTTCTATCCATCTGCTTAAATATATTCATATATATGTATATGTGTGTGTTTATTATATATGTTAATGTTATTAAGCAATTATAAATATCAATTAAATATATGATTTTATTTTTAATCTTAAATTCCATATAGCCAATTGATTCTCATAGAATTCTTTCCACAGTTTTTTTGAACTCTTGTATCTCTAACCAATCTATAGTTACAATTGATGAATATTGGTTGATATTATCATTTACATTAATGAGTAAGAAGAAGTGAAACGATAAAGACATTAAGTCAGAACTTCACTTTTTGTCAATGATGGGAGCAACTTCTTTCCTGAATCAGACAGTAGTTTCAAATGCTGGAAGAATATTTCCTGAAATTTTTGTGTTATTCACAATATTATGACAACAGACACAACACATTTTAAAGTTTAATCTGCATTATTGACATTTTCTTTGACACTTTCTTAAGTTTAGTCGTTCAGCAAAACATAAGCAAGTCCTGATTTGTAACATTTGCCTATTTCCATGGTATAGGTACTTACACAATGTCCACTTTAAGCTACTAAGTTGACATCACTGAAAGTGGAGTTAAGAATAGTATGCCATTGCATACTATTCCCACTATACAGATAAAATAAATGTAAATAACTTCAGAAGCATAGATAATAGTAAAATATAGAAAAATAATGAGGAGGTGATGAGTTTTGAGTATTTGTAATTATGTTTATTTTTAATATGATTCATTCAATTATAATCATATATAATCTAATTTTTAATTGTGACTTAGTTTAACAACCACCTTACAAAATTCCTGAAAATTTATCAATAGGCTCTTGCTAGCTGGTATTAGTTAGCTATTGTATGTGTATACACAAAAACACACACATGCAACATTGTGGTGATATAACAAAATGGTCAGCAATTATTGCTTCAATTGGGCTAACGTGTTATATAAAATATCATATTTTATTAGTATTTCAATATGTTTGCTAACTAGTTTTGCAATGACTTGGGTGGATTAATTCGTGAGAAAAATATTAATTCCAGTTTTATTCGGGTTAATGTGGACAAGTTAGAGGATATAGACTTTATTTTACTATATACCAGAAGTTTGGTTATCCTTACGCCTTGCTTTTCCTACTTACAATCTACTCAAACCTTAGGCACTAAGGAATCACCCCCTCTGTAAAGATAAGTTTCCATACAGAGATATGTTTTCTGTCTGAAGTTTCAAATTGTGCCCAGCTGAACTAAATATTCCATGAACTATTAAGCATACGTATGATAAAAGAGCCAGTCATTAAGGTCATTGCACTTGAGGCTTCCATTTTAACTTCTTCTGGGTTCAAGGAAGACAAAAATCTTTTGTTTTACCTACTTTCTTCAGCAGCCCAGAGGCAATGTAAGGGAAGATAAGAAAGAAAACCCCTTCTCCATAGATTTTTGAAAACTTTAAAATCTAATGACAGAATAAGGCTGCAGTTTGAAACATGAAAGGTCAAGGTAGCCTACTAGAAACACTGAGAATATATAACTTCTTATGGGAATCTCCCAGGCGTGAGATTATTCTGAGGTTTCAATCTCATAGTTAAATAGTAATATATCAAAAAGACGATGAAAATAGTTGCTTTATAAAATGTTCAGGAGTCAGTCATTTAACGCTCACAAAATGTCAGTAGCTTTATTCACAGGCCTTCAACTTAGTATACTTGAAATATGAGTATTTAAGAAAACATCCTTCAAAAATAAACAAACTTCCCTTAAAGATTAACTTGGAATGAAGTATTAAATGAGTCATTTTCACAAAGCAATCATTTGCCTATTTCTAACCCCTGATAGAATCTATATAGAAACAAATTGGTGGTCAGATTCATGCATCTGCCACCAAAGAGTTACCTTTTGTAAAGTTCCTGTTCTGAGAGGTTCCTGTTTTGAGAGGTTCTGAGAAGTTGAATCACAGCCTCAAGTTTCTTGGGTCCTAGGCACCAATTACCAATAAGCCCTTGTCATCACCCTGTATCAGATATAACTAGTGCTCTATCCCACCTCCTGGCCTCACCTCTGTTTTCATTCAAGCTGGGACACTGTTGTGTAGGTTTTTCACTGATAATGTCTGACTTCATCTATTGGCAAATTAGCTCTCTGCATCCAACTCTCTTTCCACAGATGAATAGCTTAGAAGTGTAGGGAAATTAATGAGAGGACTCTCAACTGATGCTAAACTCAAGTTGAGTGAATAATAATCACATCATCCTGTCTTTTGGGTGGACGATTCTTAAAAAGACATTCTACACTCTTCTTATTGTGGCCTCAGGCCCCAACTCTCCATGCCGGTCACCCTGATGAAGATTTTCTTCCTTTCTCTCTTCTGATAATCTACCCCAACACTTTGGAGTTACCTTCCAAATACCATTTGGAAATAAACCAGACTCTGCTTTTAACGGAACTTAATTAAAACGCAATCAAGTCATCACATTGGGTATTTGTTATACCAGGTTTATTGCTAAGAAAAAAAATTGTTTTTCTATACTCTCTCCCCACAGGGGGCAAAAAAAGACTCAATTTATTTTATGTACCATTTCTATCTCTTTATTAACTATATAGACTTTAGCTATCATTGTGCTGTCTCAAATTTGCCCATTACTCCATATACGCAGCCATTACAAATTGCCTTGTAAAGGACATATTTCATCCTTCAGAGCTTTTCTGACTACTCTCCCCATCCAACTTTTCCAAGTCTGTGTCCCTGGCCTTAGAAACCTTCTTTTTATAGGATAGAATCTAGGTAAAATGGTAGAACAATGGGAGAGAAAACTGGACCATTGGTACAGCCATAGTATATTTTTATAGTTACTTTCTAAGGCAATGCCCCTTTATTTATATCAAACACAAAGGAACAATCCTAGGGGTAGCAATATTATAAATCTTGTAAAATTTACTCTCGAGACTAAAATGACCCCTGATGCCAAACTGAGACATAACATAACTGTAGAAAATTACAAAATAGTTTTCAGTTGGTAAACCATTTTCTTTCCTATAGAAACACAGGCAGAATTAATTTTAGTGACCTAGGAGTATGTTCTCTTTCATTGATGCTTTCTTCCACATGTGTTTCTTTTTCTTTTTTGAGAAAACGTTGCGCATATCTCAACAATCTACTGAAACATTGTAATTCTTTACAGTTGTTTCACTTTTCCATGTTGAAGGTATTGAGATAACTCAGCATACATTGTGTCACACTCAAAACCCAATAAAGGAGACAAAAATGTACATTTCCAATAATATAACATACTTCTTTGTGAAGAGAAATTGGGTTTCAACAGGAATTCCTAAAAGATTCTTATTCAAGACTTGTGTATAAACATAGATAGATATGTGTTCAGTTTAAACTCCTTAATTTTTACATAAAAACCATTATTTCTTACTTAAAATTTATAAGGTTAAACTATGAAATTTGCTTATTCCGTAAGGAAGAAAACATTATCAAAGAGAAAGTAGATATTCATTGCTGGTGTCACACACCATTTGCTGCAGACTCGATGGCTAGAAATCTCACGTGTATACTTGTATTTTATCTTCAAGTTTATTTTCCAATAGGCAATCAGAGAAGAAAAACGGAAAACCAAAATAAAAAAGAATATCTATCCTCCACTGTTTCAATGAGATAATTAAAACATTTACATAAATGTAGTGAAAGAAATACAGTTCATTGCTTCTCTATGGAATCAACAGAAATCATGACAATAAAAATTATCTTGATATTTATTCTTTATATAGATAAGTAAAATAAGTACTTTCTAAACATTTTTCTTTAGAGCTGATGTTTATATTTTGAAGTTTTAATGTGCTTGTTCATCCAAGTCAGTGTTTTTCTTTTCTTTTTATTGGACTGTGGTAAAAATGTGTTGCTAAATGAGATTTTTGTTGTTGTTTATATAAGACAGAAGTCAATTTTCCCCCAAAAGGAGCAACCCAAAATATATCCTGCCATCTTGGCATATGTGGAAAATATTAACAACAAAAGGAGAGATAAGGAAAATATCAGAGAAAGCTGGAATGAGTAAGAGTAAAAACAATATTTGGTGGTGAGTAAATGTCTAAGAGTAACCAGTGCCTTTCAGACAGTTAATTCATAAAAATATGAATATTGAGAAGTTTTAAACAGATAATAAAAATTTACCTAACCTGAACAATTATCTTTCGTACCAGAAGAGCATTAATAGAAATGTGGAGGTGTATTTAAGGAAGAGGGAGAGAGAAAGAGTTAGAGAGAAAGAGAAACTCAGACTGAACAAAAATAGAGAATTAATTTTGAAAGTTATAAGCTAATCCTGTTGGCTCTATTTTATATCTTACCTCTCTAGTTTCACCAGTTTGTCTTTTGAAAAACATCGCAATAGCCTCTAACTGGTCCTGCTGATTTACCACTTTTCCTCCTATGGTCTTTTATTTTCATTACAGCCAGAGAAATGTATTTAAAATATTAGCTAAAGTATATATTAGCTAAAGATATATTAGCTAAAGATATATATGCTAAATGATATGAGAGATTAATGCATGTCGATATGTTATAATATGCAAAATAATGCAAGTGTTATAAACAGTTCTTTCTCATTAATGTCACAGTCCAAAATAGTTTTGTATATACAGGTGAGTTCTTCTCAAGTAAGTTATTTAAGGACCCAAGTTCTACATTTCATTTCCTGCATTTCAGTCATGGGGCCACACTGAAATCCAACGAAAGCTGAATATTGGTGAACGTTCTAACTCCACATCCTCTCAGATCTCCTGGAAAAATATTTCTGATTCTACATATCCATTCTAAAGCTTCTGCACACTTGGCACCTACAACCTTTTTTAGGAGACGTGGGCTGCTGAAGCTGCTTTGCCCAGAGGCACTGTTACCCAGAAGTGCCTGGGAGTTTAAGTCTGTCCAGGGCTTCCCACAGCCAATGACTGACTACTGCAGAAGCTGAAAGCCCAGCTCTCTTAGCTCAAGGTGGTGCAAACTGTGCAAAGTTATTAACATCCCAGACCGCCCAACGAGATTAGAGTGATGTGAGGATTTCACCTGAAGTTGCATTCATGTTTGTTTAGCTTTTCTATTTTTCTCTCCCTCTTACCAGTTTTTTAATAAATCACTTGTTCTTGAAATCTGCAGCTCAGAGGAACCCAAACTAAGATCCTCCTCTTTGTTCACTCTGCTCCAGACATACACTGTTCTTGCTCTTTCTTGAAACTGCCAGCATGTTTCAATGTCAGGGACTTATAGATGGGTTTTTTTTTCTGGAATGCTCTTTTGTCACGTCGGCATGATTCACTCCTTTACTTTCTTCAGGTCTTGGCTCAAATATCATGTAGTGAGGGAGGTCTTCCATGACAACCCTATATCCTCACCCCTCTCAGCACACACTCTTTCCCCCTTTACCATCCAAGTCTCCACAACATTCATCTTTGTCTGGCATACTATATATTTATGCTTGCTAATTGATTGTATTCTGCACTAGGATATAGGTCTAATGTGGAGTACCAACTTTGTCTCCATTCTCCAGCTGCATGCCAGGACCCAGTATAGTGCCCAAGTCCATAGGAGGCATTCAGCACACATTTTCAAAAATGTATACAAATGAATCATGGCTATGAGAAAAACTTAACTACAAACTAAACTGTATATAACTTTCATTCTATAATTAAGCTTACGTTGATGTTCCAATGTCCAAATTTTTAAAAAATCCTATGAGAATGATAACTGATAAATATCTGGACCAGTTGTGGCTGTACTGTCTGTTGCATAAATAAGTCATCATCATTGTAGGCAGACATGGCAAGCCACGTGCATTGTAGTATATTGCTTTTGCCAAGCTTAGATGGGGCCTGTATGGAATATACTGTATGACAGTTTATGGAATCAAAACTTCCGATAATATTAATAAAATACATGTGTATACTCTGCCTGAAAGCGGCCAATAAGTTGAACACATTTGTTGAGGAGAAAATAAATGGTTAGTGGCCTTCTCATGGAGATTTAAGCTATTAGAGAGTAAAAAGCTACATGACATAAATAACCTTCAGAATTAAATTATATACCACAACTGAAAGACAGTAAAACTTTCCCAACAGTTTCGTAGGAATGAGCAAGCTTGGAAAGGAATGAGATGTAAAGATAATGCTGAGGTGGTAAACACATTAATAAATTAAAAGAGAAGGAGTCACAGCATGAAATCAAGAGTGAATTTTAAAGGTAACTTGATCAGAACATCAGGAAAGGCAGTCCGAGACAGAGGCTGCTAGAGAGAGGTCTGAAGCCAGACTGCAGTGTTAGGTACATGTTATCCTTTCCCTCAATTTTTTTTTTTTTTTTTTTTTCTGTCCTGAAGAGACAGACGCCCTCTGTTACCAGTTTGGCTGGCACTTAGGATCTTTGATAAATGCATGGAGACTTACAGTAAAGTTGAGCAAGTCCCTTCTGGATGACACATAATGAGTTGGAGTCAGGCTGTCTGTCCATTATTATCCACAGTGTGAGCACCTAAGTTTTAATCTGAACAAGGGACTTATGACTGAAAGTATATCACTATATTGGCGTATCATATTGACTTTCTGATAATGTTCTAAAGCCAGTTGAGTAAGAGAGAGAAAATGCCACTGGGTACAAATTGTGGCATCAATTCTCTGCCAGACTGATCAATTGGATTTATATATTACCTCCAGCTACATTCTTAAAATCTATGGTTTTACTTTCTCTCTAGTGCACAGCTCACAGCTTAAATAATTGCAGATTCAAATGAATTTTAAAAGGATTGAACAGGCTTTAAATTAAAAATGTGTGAACATTTTTGTTTTAACCACTCTTAATTATTTACTAATTTAACTCAATAAATTCTCTCTCTTTCTCTCTCTCTCTCTCTCTCTCTCTCTTTCTTTCTCTCTCTCTCTCCACCCCCCAAAGGATATAGATTCTACCAAGCTTCCACGTGCATCCTTCAAGTGATTTTAATAAATAAAAGATACAATATGTATATATAGATTGTTAGATCCATTAAACTGGTTCATCAAAAAAGATCAGTTCTGAGTTACAAATCCTCTGCCCTCAGTCCTAACCACCTCTCTTACAATTGTAAGATTTTAAAATCTATTCATTAAACATCAATGTTGTATAGAGAGAATTAAAAATACATCTACTCAAAAAGTGTTCTAGCAGAATACAAAACACTGAAGACTTTTATACATGAAATATTGGTACAAAACTGCAAAACTCTATAGTAACCCCAAACATAATGCCACTTGCAGGAAATTCAACATAGTTTAGAAAAAATCATCAAAATTGTATACTACAAAGGCACTTTTAAAATCTATCTCATAATTGTGCTCTGCATTTTAGATATTAAGAAAAATTACTTAAGCTGCCTTCCACGAGAAAAGTTTAAAAAGTGAATAGTTTCAAATTGCTTTAATTGCTTAGTTTTGGTAGCTTCTTATGTCATAATTTAAATGAATGTCATTTAGAATTCTAATGAATTACATTTACTGAATATTTGTGATTCACTAAGCAATATGCTAAGCTATTAACATACATTAATCTAACTTGCTTTCACAAACACCCAGTAAGTTAGGAGCAATTATGTCTTCATTTTACAGATCTAGAAACATAGACCTAAAGAAGTTAAATAGATTTATAGTTGATGTGGGACACTGAGCTAACATGGAAGAGTCTCCAATAAACAGAAATATTGAATAAAATAGATAAAAATCTATATAAATAAGCAACCAACCACAAATGGAAGTTAAATCTACAAAGATCAGGAGTGAAGAAAAAATGTCCATTCCAAGTATCTGTATCCAACTCAATAACATAAACTATGAAGGGTCCTAGATTTTTACCTTACTCAAAAAGTAACAAGCTTCCACAATTTTGTGAATGATGGCAGAAGACATGAGACTCCTGGTCTGAG
The DNA here is from genome assembly GCF_036562045.2 of Rhinolophus sinicus. Classification (NCBI taxonomy): domain Eukaryota; kingdom Metazoa; phylum Chordata; class Mammalia; order Chiroptera; family Rhinolophidae; genus Rhinolophus; species Rhinolophus sinicus. Next base: position 170,028,155 of record NC_133752.1, read on the forward strand.
ACAAAGAACGGTAATTCTCAAAGCACAACAATCAGCATGAGCTTCATATTGGTGTCAATTCCCCTTGACCTCCAAAATCCATAGGGCCACATGAGAGTAGTTCAGGTGCATGCTTCATATGTGATGGATTGGCATCACAGCTAAGGAACCCCAAGATTAGGGATTTCTAACCTTTTACAAGGAGCTATAAGTAAACCTAACAAACACTTGTTCCAGAGAGAAAGATAATCTCCATTATATTGTATTGCTTACTCGAGTAAGCACACCTGCTCTCTGTTCTGGAGAGAGACACTACCTATTTCTTCCAAGGCTCTTCACTATACACACATCATTGAAAAGAACAAAGGCTATCAATGTCTCTGCTCATAAAATGTGCAGAAACATGACAGACATGTGGAGAATTAGGATTGTCTACCAATAATATTCAGCCATCAATTCTGTATCATCTTAACTTTTGAAAAATTTCCCTAGAAATTTGTCAGAAGTTTAATAAGCTGTGTAATTAGTATATTTGTTTCATTTAAATAAGGGTACTTCAGATTATAAGCTGCAGGATGAGGCCAATCTGTAGCATTGTCATACAATCATAGTTCCTAGGGTTCCGAACCCAACCCAGATCCCATAAAACTTGAGTCTACTTTAGAAAGGCAGTTGGCTTTCTACTTGGGTTTCTTTATTGACTTTTCCACTTGGCTTAAGTCATTAATCCAGGCATAGCAGAATATATTAGAATTGCACAGATGCTGCCTTGGCCCGAAAAGAAGAAGACTAGGAAAATTCTATTATCTATGGCAACCCTTGCAAGTAAGTTAAATTTGATCTAAATGCCCTCCATGACTAAGGCAGCATCATCAATCACTACAACTGAAATCAGACACAAATTTTTTACCATCTTTTCTAATTCTATAGTTCCCATGGTGGGGTAAACACCCCCAAGGACATTAGTAAACAAGGAGCCTGTTATTCCTCTCAGAATCCCCCCCACAAAACCCATCTCAAATAAACAAGACTGAACACATTTTGGAGACATCTACACTGTCGTCTGAGTTTCATGATCTATTGAGGTTCTTTCTTAAACACTTGAAGCTATTTTATAACCATCCCTAAGGTACAATTACTGTGTTTTCAGGAAGGAAATTACTGTCTGAATTCTATGCAAGAGATATAATCCCAGGAACACAAGAAAGTATTGTTGAAGCTCCCAAGTGGGACATATCACTGGGAGGGCAGAGATTGACTTTGCCTGTAATATGGCCTCCTGACTGGCTGGTCAATCTTAAAATTCCCAGTTCAGTTCAAATAACTAAGTTTAATAATGGTATTTGAAGGATAGACTGAGAGGAGAAGTCTAATCCATCCTGTTTGTCTATACCACCAGCCCAGTGGCTTTCATCTGTCTCAACAAAAGACTAAGAGTATAGGCAAAGGAAATATCCGGAAGTATCTATTGGTGTTTCACAAGGAAGTTATAGGAGTAGGGGCCATTGCTTTTGTTGCCAAAAGACTCATTAGTAAGTTTAAGGGGAATGGTGATCTGATTTTAGTCAGAGCTTTCTGTTAATGAATAGCAAACCCATGAGTCAGTTAAATTTAAGCATGTAACCATTTTTGTAGAATTGCACAAAGTTGGTCTTTGTTGTTGTTGTTTGTTTGTTTTTCAGGAGGAAGGCTGCAGAATGGTTTTAAATAAGTAAGATCAGTAATGCCAGTTTCCCCTCACTAGGTGCCTGGTTGTTCTTCTAAAACTGATGCGTTCCATTTCAACATTTCTAATATAATCTTTTTTCTCATCATCTCCTACTTACACCCAGAATTTTTATCCAAAAATATCTGATGTTAGAGGGAGAGGAACATTTTAATAAAACTTACACAGCCTCCTTATGTCCCCCAGTTCTCAACCCACAAGGAGTCAGTGAGTACTGTTCTCAACCATGTGATCATTATCCTTATTATTTAGGACCAAGCCAAACCAGTAGGAGAACCAAGTTGGCTAAACCAATTAAGTTTGAATCTCCTGCACTCTCTTTTGGCAAAAATGCCACCCAGAACATGTGCTGTTTTTAATTCTTACAGCAAAAATCATTCAGTTATGGGAGGTTGTGGTGTTTCAGTAACATTCTCTAAAATAATACAAAAAAAAAAAAAAATAGTAGCCTTGCTGGCTAAAAGATAGAAAATGTCAAAAAGGTAAATGGTTCATTAAAGGCAAGGTACTTCTACTCTTATGATAGATTAAATCACTAGACGTTTCTAAATTTGTCTTATTGGTTAATTTTGGGGTTCCCTGTCCTCCTTCTTCCTTTATTACTCTAATGTCCATGTTTTCACATACTTTTTTGAAACCTATAAATTTTATATTCTGAATTCACCAATAAGGCTCTTTGTAACTGTAAGATCAATTAATTTTAATTTGCATTTCCTGAGCTGAATACGGAAATATTTAGTAATAGTGGACTATCATAATGACAATTCAGAAACTTGATGACAGAATTTAAGTAAAAATACAAATTTTAACTAGAGATTCACATTTAGAGTTTTATTTTCTTTAGCTTTAGCTTGGTGACTTACTTTGGATAAGATAGTTGACTTGCTTAACCACTCTCCTTGTAGAAATTTTAAAAAATTACATCAGTTATCTACTAAACTTGAATATACAATTTGAAAGATTCTGACACTGACATTTCAACAATTATGTAGTATAGCACATCCTTGAAAATTTACTTTATTTAAAAAAATAAGATTCAGAAAATAAGCCATATGACTACATGAACAACATCAAATTTATTAGTCACTAAATACTAATTTAAAATAGTTTGATATAATTTTTTGAAAAATATTAATCAAGATATTTTACATGAAAATGTATTATATTCAAATATAACGGCAAGAATTAAGCCAAGGAATTGTACTCTTCCTATTGGTTTTGCTACAGAATGATTTACAGTGAGCATATTTTTGCTTTAAAAATAGATTAAAATATATTTATGTAGTATCCGGAATATTTTCCTAGGTAAGTCCAATAATAGTTTCCAAAGTGTCCTATAGAAATTTTAATATTTTACTCTGGCACAGAAATTAACTTTCATTTCAGAATTATTGTTTGGAGGGAGATGAACCCCTATCAGCATATATTCTGGTGGACATGATAAATACAAATGATCAGTATATCTAACTCCCTTCCATAGTACCCAGCTTGAACAAGTTAATCTAAAATCCACAGGGAAAAAAAAAATCTGTGAAATAATAAGAGTGATGGTTTCATGTGCACTTCAAAGTGAAAGTGATGGCCCATGGCAGAAATCTGCATGAACAAATAGGGTTTGCTACACTTTCTGCATTAAAAGTACCTAATAACTATTAAACAATGGGCACTAGAGTGAATCATTTTATAAAAACAAAAGCAAGCAATTTAGCAATTTAATCTTTTCATAGTTAATCCATGTAGCAGGGAAGGTTCATGCTTAGGGAAGGCCCATCTGGCTTCCCTACAAATGGGAAGGTTTGTGCATATGGGCCATAACATATGCATAGCTAGCTGAACCAACCCCTGCAACTAAATAGTAATTAGCATGGGGCAGGTTTTTTTATGGCTGCTAGCACACTAGCAAGTTCTTCCTGACCTACATCCAAATGGACATATGATTACATAAAATGGGTAGTTTCTTTCTCAAGCATTTATTTGTGTGCAAAAATGTAGGATTTGTTTAACTGCCGCCAACTAAAGAACTGAGACCCATATGTTTCCCCATAAACTTACCGGTTAGCAATTTGTTATAAGCAAGATGCAAATATTATGGTAAGCATTCAGAACATTTATTCAATGAACCTTATGTTGTAAATGGAAACAACAGTATGTCAGAAAATTTTGTAATTACAATTTCACCACTGGTCCCGTTTTATGTGTGATTCCATGTTTCTAAAATCTACAATTTTTAATTAGAGACATCAAGGTCAGCAGAGTTTTAAATATAAATAAAGTAATACATGATTCGATTTGGGGGGGGAATAGTGAAAGACTAAGAAATAGTACGTTTAATTTTAAGTAGGTCACAGTAGTTATTAGGTATGTCAGACAGAATACACTCATGAATATTTGGTTAAATTTAAATTTGGTTTGAATTTGAATGGGATTTGATGAGGCACTAAAGTATAGAGGAACTCGACATTATAGAGAGTCCAGAGAATTCTAGAAATTAACATTAAATTAAGAGTAATAAATTCATGTTTATCTGAAAGTAGTTAATTTAGGCAATAATATAACAGGTACGGTTTGACTCTAGCCCCATTCTAAGAGTAAACATTTGAAGAGATTGATAATTTTTAAAATTTTAAGAACTTTAACTTTTACAAACCCAAACCACAGATTTGTAATGAAAAATCAGAAATTGTGTAATTCAATAAGAATTTAAACACAGAAGTCTATGATAACTTTGAGAGATTAAATTTTAGGTTTTCTAATTGGTCCTATTGCTTATAAGTAATAAAGAGAAATGTTTCTCACTCAATTTTGACATGTGAAAAATGGAAAGAAAATATAGTAGACTTTTGATAGGTCATTTTTATATGCATAACATATTTTTAAAATTATTATCAATGTAATATAAACAATGCTAATGTAGATCTGTCAGGAACTCTTCAACATAAACAAGGAAATATCAACTAATATTTTCATCTTTATCTTAGAATTTTGAAAATTTTGGTGCATAAATTAAGATTCAGTTGAAAGTGTTAGAAAACCTAATTTTTAAAGGTGTAAAAATGAAATTTACTGGCTCACATTATTTCTGGAATAGTTGTGACTTCAAGTATGGCTTAATCCACAATCTCAAAAATGTCATAAGATGTTTTGTTTGTTTGTTTTCACCTGAACCTTTTCGTTCTGTCTTCTTTTATGTGGGCTTTATTACTGAGCCAGCTCCTTTTATGGTGGTAAGATGACTGCTGGAAGCCCCAGAGTAAACATCTCCACACTTTCAAAGCCTGTGGAAGCGCTTTCTCTTACTCAATAAACACCCAAAACATCACCTTTCACCTTATAAACTTCTATCATCCCTGAGTAAGAGAGATGACACTTTTTGTCTGCTATTTATTTCAATACATTTTGTGATTCTAGAATAGTACCTGGCATATATAAATCACTCAATTAACAACTTTTCAATGAGTGAATAAATAAATCCCTCCCAAACTTCCTGCCTGAGAATAGAGATATGGGGTTTCCCAAAAGAAAAAAAAATTCCCTTCCTTCTTCTCCCTACTCTTCTTTTTTTCTTTCTTTTTCTTTTCTTCTTTCTTTTCTCTGTTTCCTTCTCTTTTCCTTTTTTCATCGTCATCCACTTCATAATTGAAGTCTGCTGATTTCTTAGTGTATTTTTAACCCCCGCTAAACTGAGTTTGTGAGTATATGACCATGACAATACCTATGGACCTATGGTCCACTTCATAGGTGAGTAACAGTTTTTTTTCTTTTTATTGTGTACTAGCAATAGTGATGAGTATTGTCACAGAGCAACATTAGAAGGATGATATCATGAGACATTCAAAGAATGTTAACAATACCATTAATGTCAGGAGTAATGAATCCAACAAATAACTTTAAGTCCATATTTTATTTGGAATTTTATTTGGGGTTATTTAGGTTTTGTTTGCTAATTTTCTCAGAGACCAGACTCCTCTGGTTGTCCTACTCCTGCTATTCCTTCTCAATCTCCTTTGTGATTTCTTTTACTCATTTCTGACAATTAAATATTGGGACATTCAGGGATTATTTTTTCTAATCCTATTTCCTCTTTCATCTGACTTATCCTCCCCAGACAATTTTATTCACTCCCCAGGTTTCAGTTACTATCTTTATAGCACAAACCTGCAATCTGTATCTCTACACCAGACTTCTCTTTCAAGCCTTTAAGTTACATATCGAACTGCTTACCAAACATTTTAAAATGGTGAATAATAAATTCTTCATATTTAACCAATCTAAAACTTAATTCATCATCTCATTCAGAATTTTGTTTTGCCTAACATATTCTTTCTCCTATATTCCATATATCAGCCCGTGAAATGATCACCCACTTGCTTAACCCATATAAAAAGACATAAATTGCAAAATCCTGTTTGATGCCTGTAGCAGACACTGTTAGCACTCTGCTCAAATCCCCTCAAATTGTTTTTGTGATTTTGTTTCCTTGTGTTCTTTTCCAAAGACCCACACCTTCAACTCCTCTTAAGAGAACCTTTCTTGGGTTACTGAAGCCATTTTGCCCAATGTACAGAAATCCCAAGTTATCTAGGAGTAACTCTTGGCTTTAGTCAAAGGGTAATGATGCAGAAATATGATATTTTGAATAGACTTGGTTGGCCTATTTTATGTTTCTATAATACCGCAAATTTCTCTGTTGACTTAGTACATTTATAAATATTTGTACAATGCCTTTTTTCCCTGCTAGACTCTGACACTGTGAGAGTGGGAGACATATGTGTTTTCTTTCTTCATTTTTCAGTTCTGTAGCCTCAGCAACTGGTATAATGTCTGACACGTAATAGGTGCTTTATAAATATTTGTTCAAAGAATGAAGAATTCCTTTTTCCTGAAATACCTAAGTCGGGTAGGTGCAACCCAAATGGATAATCACATTCCTTGTTGGCAGGTGGGGGCATGCACACACGTAACCAAATATCTACATCCATATGATATGCTGCATACTATTTTATGTACATATAAATGGAAGACTTCTAGACAGATTGTTTATAAAATACCAAATGGCACTAAGTATTGTCTTGTGTAATTTTTAAAAAATAACACTAAATTTGAAGCAATTAAAAGTATGTGATTACATATGTCACTTCTTTCCATGCATTTTCTACAATCTTTCCCCAACTGAAAACAACAAAAACCCAATTCAGATCACACTGATTTTTTGTTTCTCTTACAGTCCCTACGACTTTACTGAGCCCATACACACAGTGCTATCTCATGGAATCTGTGTGGAGTCGTATGCATACAGTATATCTTACATATAAGGGTGCAGTTTGTTTAAATAGTACATCGCATATCTTAGGGATGTAAATATGTGTTTACATGTGTGTAACTGCCCCCACCTTTACAGAATTATCTGACCCGACCAGCGAAGGAATTTGATTATTCATGTTGGTTGTGCCTACCCAATTAAGGTATCACACAAGTGCTATCTCAGAATCTTTGTGGGGTAGGTTCTGTGCTCAAATGCTCATTCATGGCAAAGCCAGGGCTAGAAACCATCTGTCCTGACTCCATCTCCAGAATGTTTCCCTCTTCCCCATCACTCAGTCTCTGGCTCCATTCCATGCTCTGCACAGCCACAGTGGGCCTGGTTTCTTTATTCTCCACTTGCTGCCTACTCCCCAAGCCTAACTTCACTACAGCCATTTAAAAAAAAAAAATGTGGCTCATGCTACTCATTTATTTATTTATTTTTTAAAAATCAATTCAGACATTTTAATTCTATTTAATTTTTCTTCCTTTCTTCTCTTATACCCCCTCTTCCTCCCCAATTATGATACCTTTTTAACATACTGGCACCAAAATGCCAAAATTCAGGTAAAAGAAGTTTTGTGTATTTGCTAGCACTTTACCAAATAGTTCATGCTCCTATACCTGGTGCCTCTTTTGTTCCTATTTTTCTGTTTTTGGGGTTTTTTTTTTGTTTTTGTTTTTCCCCTTGAAGTTTCTTTATTATGGAAGAAAGCAGAGCAGTATCACAGTAGTAAAAGATGGGGAACTGGGTGAGCAGAAAAGCAAAATAAGGATATTTCATATTGAATTAGCATGTCATTATAAGACTTCTGACTTTGTTATTCATGGCATATCCTTAACCCCATATGCAATTCAATAGTCTTTATTGATTGAAGCTCTGAAGTATCTTTCAAGTCCTCCCACTTCTTTCCATTTCAACCATTTTCATCCTTTTCAATCTTCCCACAATTAGCTCTTGTCAACTTACACCCACTTTTGCCCAGTGTATGTCCCACACTGTAGACAAAATGATCCAAAAAGGACTTTTAAGCCTCACGCTAAACACTGTAAGGAATAATAATGACAATCATCATCACCATTGTAAAAATTTGCTGAGCGTTCTTATGTGTCGGGTGTCAGGCACTTTTTTTTTAAGTAAATTGAGCTCTTAAAATGTAAGAAATCACTTTCATCTTCTTTTTTTTTTTCTTTTCTTCTTCTCTTTCTCCTTCTTCTTTGCATGCTCTAGGAGGCAAGTCAGTCTTGTGACTTGCTCATACTGCTTTCTATGTCTTGGTGGGAAAACACATGTACGCACACGTGCATACACACACATCAGTGCATCCTAGATGTTTAACTTGATTTAAGATGAATCATGATTTGGGGCTATATTTTCTCGGCTCCTGAAGAAAATGGTTTTTCTGAGTTAAATTATAAATCTGTTTGTTATAGTTTTATATTAGAACCTATTGCTTGGGAAAATCCTGCTCCGTCTATGTCTCTGGCGTTTTTACCATCGTGGTTTTTTTTTTGGTGCCCAAAATACCATCTTCTATTATCAGTCGCAGGTTGGCTTGCATTTTTTTATGCATATTTCTTTTTCTTTGTTAACCTTTTGACCCCCCACACTTCTTTTTAATTCTAATTTAGCTAAACACACAACTTTTCATCTCTTATAGTCATTTCAAAACATTATAACCTAATGTTAGGTTATAAAAGAAAACTATCATACATAAATTATATCAGATATCTTTCAGAGTTTTATCTTTGTAGTCATAAACTCTACAAAGAAGTAATAATACTTTTTTCTACAATTCTTCTTTCTAACAGATTTAACATCTTAGAAACTTTCCTGAAAATATATTCATTGTTTTTAACAATGCTTCTTCGATTTCATACCAAAGTTATGTTTATCACATGATTGCTCACCCAATTATACAACAAAATAAAAAGCATCATCAAATAGTTTAATAGGAATATAAGAAAATGTAGTTTGGTTCATGAAATGATGCAGAAAATAATGTGACAACAAAAAAATCTGAAAGTAAGACATTAGTTGTACTAGAATCTGTATCCCCACACTTTGGAAAAAAGGAAAGTACAGAGCTTTGAGAACATAAACAGAATAAAAGTGTATGGACACAGTAAGATCACCTAGTTTAAAAAAGTAAATGACAACACAATATAAAATATGCCTAAATAATGTGACCTATTCTAAGCTGTGAGAGGGAAAGACCACACCTTGTTCAAATTGGTATAAACGATTATCACTTTACATAACCCAGTGTTCATATTATTTCATACATTATTTAAAATAAATATTTAGCAGATGGTGAGAAGAAAAAACAATTATTCTAAGGTGGTTTTCTTCCCTAAAAAAAAAAGAAAACAAAAAGAATAATATGTCTGTGTGTGCATGAGTGTACATATATCTGTATCTATAGCTATATATATATATATATATATACATGTAAAATATCCACCAATGTTTCTATGATACTTTTGTTTATTCAATTATTTCACAAAATTATTTTGTTAATATTTATTTTTAAACTTCACAGTCATAATGATTTTTAATACCTAGCTTCAAAGTAAATCTCCTAAACTATTTTCTTATATTTCCATACATATGTAAATAGGCTGTCTCTTGGTTAACTTGCAGTGTATGCTTTGCAAATATAGGATCAGTCATCTTTACTTTTTGTCTTCTATTTCTAGAGCCAAGCAGGCCAGGAAAAAGGCAAGCCAGCAGAGTATCCCTCAGTCTAATTAGGTCTCTTTAAGGCAAGATAAAGTGTGGGGAGGGAAGAATACCAAGGACTGGCCAGCCCCTCCAAGCAGCTGAACGGGCTCAGGCCAACTGTGATAGGCCTCCAAGAAGCACAGCAAACAAACTGACATTATGTCCACAGGTTATCATTATCATCTTTAAAAAAAAAAAACAACCTGATCGATCCCTCCCTTCCACAATGATGCTTCAGGGCATCTCTCTCACTGCTGGGGAGTGATTGACTATCACCATCGGGTATCATTAAGGATGGTAGGTAGGAAGGAAGTGGGGCGTTTGGGCAAGGTGTGGGGGAGGACGGAGGGAAATGAAAGGCAGGGTCAGAGGCAGCCACAAGCTCCAGCTCCTCCTTCAGTCTTTTTCTCCCTCCTGACCTCCACTGACCTTTTCCTCAGAAGCCAGCTGGAGCTGAGAGAGATTTAATTGAATGGATTCCTCAGATGTGTTTGGAGTATGGGTGATGAAGAAAGGAGGAGGAGGGAAAGAAAGCTGGATACTGTGGTGAAAAAAGAGAAGTGGGGGAGGGAACTTTCCATGACCTTCAAAGGCTAATTGCCTGCCTCTTCGTAGGCCCTTACTGGAGCTTGACTTGCACAGGGCTCCTGTTGTCTGGTCTAGCCAAAGCTCTCCAGCCGCTCCCTGAACTCGGGCTTCAGAAATGCAGCACGGGCTGCCGCTCCCCCGTGACCTGCGGGCCAATCAATAGCAGGCCGGCCAAAGTGGCTGCAGCTCCCTATGCCCCTCTTGGGCAGAGCAACATTAACAGGCTCTGCTCATCCTGGCTTCCCAAACCTCCCTCATTAATCTGAGCCCAGGAAAAAATAAAGAGGGTACAGGATTGACCAGAAGCACTGGAAGTCAGCAAGAGAAATCAAACCTCTCCTCTGGCATTTTCTATCTTGTTTCCATTGTTTGTTTCTGAAATTATAAATCACTGGGAGTAACCAGATTACGAATTTATCCACAGACAACACCACTCCCTACTTTTCCCAGTTCTCTAAACCCTGTCTTTATGGGTTTTTTTCGTGTGTGTGTGTGTGTGTGTGTGTTATGTGCATGTGTTTTTTTGGGTTTTTGGGTGTTTTTTTTAACATAAGTAAAAAGGAATCAGTGAATGTCAGCTAAGCTAAATGGGTGACAAGGGAGATGGAAAGAAGAAAATTCATCCCTTCTTGTCTTTGAGAGCAATTTAATTAGGCCTGAGCCTCCTGTGAGTGGGTAAGAAAAAGGCTGGGGGTGGCTTGCCTAGGCTTCCTCTAGAGGCAAAGGCGAACTTGGACGCTGCATAAGTGACTGTATACACACACAAAGGATTTTTAAAGGATCATGTAAAAAGATCAACCCATAAGCAGCTAATTTTGTGTACTTAGGGAGCAAACGAGTGAGCATACTCCCGCTGGAATACCTAGGGTAATGGGATAAAAAAAAAAAAAAAAGAGGGAGGAAAGATCTTAAGTATTTTACTATTACTGCTCATCACTAAAATTAAAGATTTATACTGCTTGATAGGGTGGCTAGCTGTAGCTCTTGGGAAGTATGTGTGTGTGTCTGTGTGTGGATAGGTATGTATGGACGTATGTGTGTGTTTTATCAGTGCTTGTGTGTGTGAAGTATGAGTTGACATATACATACAAATATGGATTTTTTTTATGTAGTGGTAAGTTATTTTGAAAATTTTCATCAGAAACCACTTTTAAACTAATTGGAGTCTGCAGAGAGGAAACCTCATTTTTGGTTCAAATGAATTTTCTGAAATGTCATTTGATTCGGGAAATATGACTGATCTGCCCGATTTCTTGATAAGAAATGAAATGAGCCGTTGTCCTTCAGGATATCATAGACTTGAAATGGGGGATTTTATGGTTAATGCCATCAGATAGAAGTGTCCTACTTTGAAAGGAGAAGTCCATCAGCCTCAGGGGAAGGCTGATGTCTGAATTCCTCTTTAAATCCGCTGCTGCAGTTAAAGCTGGCATGGAGCAATGATAGATTTCTGGTTTTGTTGGTGGTTTTTTTTCTTAAGCAATAATTACAAAATAAACGGAAATAAATAATGAGATGGTTGATACCAAATACTTAATAGTTTTATAACTTAACATTTTGTATTCCACTTTAAGTTTGTAATATCAGTGCTCAATATGGAAGTCAATAGTGAATACAGAGGCTAAATTAATATGTTAGGCCACAAGATGGAAGAATAAATTTTTAGAAACATGATTAATACAGTCATTCTTATAAAACACAATGTCAATGGAGATGGAAATCAATAAGGGAATAAAACTAATAACAGCATAGATGAAAAAGTACACATAGCCAAAAGCAAGAAAAAGAATAGCTGGGTCATTGACCTCAGGCACAGATGAATGAGAAAGTATCTAGCCATGTTATGAAAAAGTAAGCAATGGAATGGAGGCAGTCATGCCACACTGAGGTATATGTTTTAAATGGATTGCAACAGGTAGAAGAAAACCATTGATACGGATTTACTCCATAGGAAGAAAATCCATTGTGAATGACACTTATATCTGCTAGGTCACAAAACTACTAACCAATACCTTCACTCTTACCAACCCTACCCTGCACTCCTGGACTGGGCATTCATATCTTCTGCTCTCTATGCTAAAAGTTTGTATACTATGGCCAAGAATATTTAGAGTTCTGCAACAAATAAAGATTCCCATAAAACTTAGTCAAAATGTAATAGAAAAGATAAGAGCTATAAGAAAGAAAAAGATAAAAGATAAGATAAGGAAAAGGTATGTTTCAAAGTAGCATACTTCAATGCAGAGGGAAAGAGTAAGGGAGATAAGAAAGAAGCAAAGAGAGCCAGCGGAAATGGGGAATGGAAGAATAAAGAAGATGAAAGAAGCAGAACACATTTGATGAATGAAAAATGGGGGTGGGGATCATGTAGTTAACATGTTTTAAATTACCCATCCCCTTATTTTTTTTAGATAACTTCTAATTTCAATTACTGCCTAAAAATATGAGAAGTTTTATCTTCGACTCACATATCAGTGAGTTAATACTAGTCAGTACTAGGTTACACGCAGAAAACAACATAATCATAAAATATTTTATATTCTATCAATAAAATAGAAATGCACATAGTTATGATATGATATCAAATTGTATGCATTGACTCATTATTTATAAACACTGGCATGTCACAGCTTTCTCATAGCCTTCTTAGAAATAAAACCCGCATTATTAATGAAAAACTGCTTTTAGAAATTCCAGACTTTCTTGAAAACAGGCAATCAGAATTCTCAAATATTTAGAGGAGTCACTCGGAATCTAATCCTACATAAACCTGGAATAAGAATTTTACAGTTGGTTTCCTGATTAGCATTCAGCTATTCCACAAAATGACAATTGAGACAAAATTTTGACACCTTCATAATAGTTAGATTCTTTTCTAAATATCATCCCTCTTTGCCTGTCCAATAGTTTTTATATACTTGTATACATGAGAGAGTCAGCTACACTTCCCTGGCATCCAGACATACTTGAAAAGGAATATAAAAATATGTGTGGTACACAGAAGATGATGTGTAGATGATTTATCTTGGAAATTAAATTATTTTCTATTTTAAAATGTTTAATTTTAGTACAAAGAAGGCATTAACTTCATGAATTTCAACTCCTTAGAATAAATCAACACAGTATATGTAAAAATTAACAGAAGGGGTCAGTCCATTTGCCCCAATTGCATGTAAACCAACCCAAAATGAAAATTTTATTTAGGGCCTCAAATGAAAGAGTTTATACGTCAAGATGCATTCTATACATTTTTCATTAAAAAAAAAAAAAAAAAAACTATTGTAAATACATCTGGCATACAGTCTTAAAGCATGACATGCATTTTTTTGTCCCAAATTTTGTACAGCAACCACTGAATAAGAGGGACCTCAAAAGAATTACAGTCACATAGGCATTAATATAGCAATGCTAAAAGGAGATGATATAACTCAGCCTTAGATTGCACCCCCAAGAAATCATGTTGAATTTCACAACAGGTAAGCATCTTGCTTGATAAATCCATCTGAGTATGATGAAAGCAGCTTGCAAAAATAGCATAAGAGTACATCCTGGATAACATCTCAGATACATCAATTTTGTTTTGGGAACCTTTACATTATTATACTTAACTAGAGGCATAGCTAATTCTTCTTCAACCACATCATCGATCTTACTAAGCCAGTGACAATAAACTTTTTAGAATACCAAATTTATCAGTTGCTTAAAGTTGTTCTTTTTAATTTCTGAAATTTTATTAACATCATATTAATAAAAGTATTGATATAGGAAAAGTACTCTGGCTCTCACAAATACTGCACATCCGTTAAATTGTAGCAGCTCCCCAGAGTGACATTATTTTCAAATTTAGATATTCCATATGTTATTCTTCTAAGTGCTATTATTTAAAGTGTGCTTATGTGAAGCAGAAAAGAAACTAGATTTTTCCACAATACCATCTATACCAATATTTCACCAATACCAATCTTCTAAACTCTGCACTCACTAATTTTTTTCATTCAACATCTAAATAAACTTCTTCAAGTATGTGCCTAGCTATACATAGTTTGTTCACTGTTATATCCCCAGCACTGAGCATAATGCCTGACATATAGTAGGCACACAACAAAAGTATTAAATACATAGATTAAATTTTTTGTACAGTTAAGCAATAACGGAACAAAAGTTGTAATTAAAAAAAACCTGAAATTTCATGTTTATCTTTTGAATTCTAACAGAACATCATCCCTCAAACCATGGCATGCTTACATAGACCACATATATTTTCCATTGACCAAATGAAAATGGCAATTATCCTGTGACTGTTCTAGAGCCTTATAATAGGGTTTAAAAGTAGAGCAAGATCCCAGATGAAACTCAGATCAAGAGATTTCTCTATTATCTTACAAAGAGCAAGGGAAGGGAGATTAATGAGTCATGATTAGGAAGAATGTCAAAGACTAGAGAAGGAGGTGCTGAGGACAGAGGCAGAATTTGTTTCTGAGAAAAGATCCTCTCATAGATTAAGAAATAACTTTGTAGAACCATTAAGAGCTACGAAATACTAACTACAGGCAATTAGCAAATTAGTCTCTACATCCTCTACCCTTGGATTAAGAAATGACAGTTGAAGAGTTCAGTTGAGATAGTCCTTCCATCTACCTATAAAACTGGCTCCCTGACAGAACCAGAATATCACACATAGAAATGCACTCTCAAATGCTATCAGTATTCTATTGTGAAAGAACAGTCCATTGCGTGCATAACATAAATGCTGCAGCATTTAATCTTGCCACTACCTCTGACAACTACTGGTTAAATCCACAGTTAGAAATAAGAATATTTAAAATAACGAATATAATAGTAAGACCATAAGATTCCAAACTTTTTTTTTTTTTAAGATTTTTTTTATCGGGGAAGGGGAACAGGACTTTATTGGGTAACAGTGTGTACTTCCAGGACTTTTTTCCAAGTCAAGTTGTTTTCATTTCAATCTTAGTTGTGGAGGGCACAGCTCAGCTCCAGGTCCAGTTGCTGTTGCTAGTTGCAGGGAGCGCAGCCCACCATCCCTTGTGGGACTTGAGGAATCGAACTGGCAACATTGTGGTTGAGAGACCACTGGCCCATGTGGGAATCGAACCAGCAGCCTTCGGAGTTAGGAGCTCGGAGTTCCAACCACCTGAGCCACCAGGCTGACCCCAAGATTCCAAACTTTTGCAACATGCTATGAAGCTAATGAAGTCAGAAATCAGATTCAGCCATGTAGACAGGAGAGAGAGATTCATAATCTTTTCACTATTTCAAGTTTTATGGGGTTACCAAGATTATTTATGACACCAACAAATTTAAAACAAAAAGGGAAAAGTGTGATGTAATTTAAATTTTAGAAATTATGTGATTCTTACCTTTTCTCTAATGTTATGTACTACATAGTAAGCAAACAAGAATAATGACTAGAGAATGAATGAATGAATGTTCATATAAGTGAATCTAAGAGAGGCATTTTTTGTGAAAAAGAAAAATGACTATCAGGTGCTAAATATATAATAACCCACACTGTTATATTTTTCCAAGATATTTAATAATTTAAATCTTAATATGATCATTCCTAAACCTATGTTGTTTTTTATTAATACAGGGTGAGAATATTTACTAACTAGAGAATTTTAAAAATATTAGATTAAAACGTCAAGAAACTCTTTCCAATTTATAGATTTTATAAATTGATTTCATAAATCACTAGAACAATGGAATGCACAAGACTCTTCATATGACATTGTGAGTGAAAGCTGAAATAACAAAAGTAATATATAGTTATTTGAACAAGTATGACACTCTCTGAATAAATCTGGCTGTGTTAATATGGCCTAAAATGTAACTTCTAAAATAAATATTACATGTATTTATGCTATTATGGGAGATGCACAAGAAAAATAATCCCGCAAAAATATAATTATATAAAAAATGCAAATATATTCAAAATCACTTGTATGTGACTTACGCTTCTAGAAATGATAAAGAGATTAGATTTACATTCCCATCTTCAACAACAAAAAATGAAACAAAATATATCAAATGATAAACTTCAAACATTGTAAATAAGCAACAGGAGATGATGATCACTGAGAGAAGAGAAACAAATGAGGTGAGCCTTCTGATTGTCCCAGATTCTCGCCTGAAGGCAATTTCCAGTGTCTAGTGTAAGGAAGGGGATTCCAAACAGATCCCAGGTCACTCTCTGACTTGGAAAATTGGGAAAGCCAAGGTGTCTGTAATTTGTGAATGCAATACTGGAAAATATGTACCAGAAAGAGACAGTGAAAGCTCCAAAAATGAGCAAAAGGATTTACTTTAATCTCTGGTTTAGTATTTCTTTGAGCATTTATGAGAGGAATCATGAATATACCTAAGGTTGTGGAAAAAAAAATACTGAAAGGATTAGGCTGAACAATTATCAGAGCTCATATAAAGCTAAGAATAATTTGTTTTCTTAGCAGCCAGAGAAGAAAGAATTAATAACATAAAAGACATCAGAACAAACTTTAACATGGTAATGCCTAAGTATTGGGGTTAAATTACTCCTAGATTAAAGGCTGCTATGTGTTTGCCATAATAAGCCATAAGGGTAAACCTCAAAAAACTGTAATAGATTTCTCATTCCAGAACCAAGCCAAACATTGTTGAAAGGAAAACAACAAAATCCAGCACCACCTGTATAAAATCCACATTGTCCCTTTAAAAACTCCCAACACGCAAAGAAGCAGAAAAAATACCAACCAGAGAAAAACAATTAATACAAACTGACTGAGAAATGACACAGATGATGAAATTATCAGACAAGGTCATTAAAACAGCTATTTTCATACATTTAAAAAGTTATAGGAAAATCTGACCATCATGACTAAACTAATGTAAAATGCACAAAAAGATATAAATACTACTAGAGATTAAAAAAAATACAAGTCTGAAAAATACACTAAACAAAATTAATAACATATCAACATACTTAATAAACCTTGCACAGTAAAAGATAAGTAAGCTCAAGACATAGCATAAAACAAACAAACAGACAAAAAAACTAAAAGAATTATCCAAAAATGAAGCACAGGGAGAAAAAAAATTGTATATAAAGCAATAGAATATCAGTGATCTCTGTGATAGTATCACACAATCTAACATATATGCACTAGAAGTCTGAAAAAAAATGTGGCAGAGAATATATTTTAAGAAATAATAGCCATTCCCCCCTACTTTTATAGAAAGTATAAAACTACAGACCTAAAAAACTCATTAAATCCAAAGCAGAAGGAAGATGAAAAAAACAAGCCACATCATAGTTAGATTGCTGAAAACCAGTCATAAAGAGAAATACTTAAAAGCAATCAGAAAAAAAGATATATGATGTAGGTAAGGATTATAGCAGACTTGTTGTCAGAAACTATTCAAATGAGATGAAAATAGAACAACATCTTCTAAGTGTTGAAAATTTTTTAAAAACTCAATCTAAATTCTATATTCAGCAAAACAATTTTTCAAAATAATGAAATAAAGAGGTTTTCAGGCAAATAATCAGAGATAATTTATTACCAATAGACATGCATAAAAAATGTTACAAGAGATATGAAACTGACACAGGACTTAATTTGTGTCTATACGTATACAAAGCTATTTTCAAAGAATTTTTTGAAGTGGTAAATATGTGGGGGAATCTACAAGACTTTTCTCATTTTAAATCTCTTTGAAAGATAATCTACTGCTTAAAGTGAAATAATAATAATGCATTATGAGTGTGGTAGGTTGAATATTAGGTTTCTAAAGATGTCTACTTCCTAATCTCAGAATTTATAATTACTTTACATTCAAAAGCAACATTCAGATGTGAGTAAGTAAAGGTTTTGAGATGAGGAGATTATCCTGGATCTGGGTAGGCCTACTATAATCACAAGACTGCTTATGAGACAGAAGCAGAGGCCCCCAAAAAAGGAACAAGGAAATCAGATGACAGAAATAAATGGTGGAGGCAGCAGCCACACCTTGAAGACAAAGGAAACGATGAGCCAAACAAAGCACCCTCTACCATCTAGAAAAAGCAAGGAAAAAATTCTCCATAGCATCTCCAGATGGAACATAAGCCTGAAGATGAATTTGTACTTCTGACATCCAGAACTATAAGAAAATACATCTACATTGTTTTAAGCCACTAGATGTGTAGTAATTTGTTAAAGCAGCATTAGAAAACTAATTTAGTGACATTAATAAAATATGCAAAAAATAAAATGTCTGATAACAATAGCATAGAGAATGGGGGTGGAGAGAAATAGAAGCATACAGTTTTATGTTTCTTACACTATTCATATATTGATATATTGTTATTTGAAAGTAGACTTCGTTAGGTTAAAGATGTACAATGAGCCCTAGGAAAACTTCTAAAACAGTAAGCATGAGAATAGCACATAACTGGATAGTGGAGATGGATAGATTCATAAAAATACTCAATCCTGTCAAAGAAGTCAAGCAAAACTAAAACTAATAGAAGGGAAAAATAGAAAAATAATATGAGTTAAACCTAAGCATTTTGAAAATTGCATTAAATGAAAATATTCTAACTTTTTAAATTAAAAATCAGACATTGCCATCCTGGGTAAAAAAAGTGAGATACAACCCATGTCTAGCAACAACAAAAAGTAAAGCCACTTTATGTACAAAGACACAGGCAGATTAAAAGTAAAAAATATGGTAAAAGAAGATATACTTCATTAAAACTAATTATAAGACAGCTGGAGTTGTGGTATAAGTGGCAGTAAAAAAGTAGGTTTCATAGAGAGAATAAAAATGATAAAAAGAAAAACTTATAAAGATAAAAGATTCATTTATCAAGAAGATGAAACTATCCTAAGGATGTATGTACCTAGTAAATGAGCTTCAAAACACATAAAGCAAAAACTTGTAGAACTGAAAGGGAAAATAGATGAATCCAAAATTATAGTGGATATTTTTAACACTTTTTTCTGAATAATTCAGGGAGTTACAATTAGACAGAACACCAATAAGATATAGCAGAATTCAATAATACAACAGTCTTGACCAAGTGAATCAGTATTTATAGAATTCTCCACCAAATAGCAGAAGAATATACATTATACACAAATGCAAATGGGACATACATGTATTCTGAACAACAAAGGTAGTTCTAAGTTAAAAAGAAGAAAAAAAATTGTGCAAAGCATATTCTCTCACCCAGTAAATTTCAACTAGAATCAATAACAAATGCTACCTGGGAATCAAATATTAAGAAATTAAACAATGCATTCTAAATAACCTACTGGTCAATGAAGAAATTATAAGGGAAATGAGACAATACATTTAATTGAATAAGAATGAATGCATAGGGGCAGCCGGATGACTCAGTTGGTTAGAGCATGAGCTCTGAACAACAGGTTTGCTGGTTCGATTCCCACGTGGGCCAGTGATCTGTGCCCTCCACAACTATATTGAAGGGCAACGACTTGGAGCTGATTGGCCCTGGAGAAACACACTGTTCCCCAATAAAATTTAAAAAAAAAAGAAAAAGAATGAATGCATAGCATTTAAATGTTGTGGGATGAAGCTAAAGCAGTTTTGAAGGAAAATTTATAGCACTTAAAGTAAAAAAGTTCTCAAATCATTGACATATGATTTTACTTCAAGTGACTATAAAATAAGAAAAGAAAAATTAATCCAAAAATAATCAGAAGGAAAGAACTACCAAGCGTAAGGGCAAGAGTGAATAAAATAGAAAAATGAAAAAACTATAAGGAAATCAAAGAAACCCCAAACTGATATTTTTTAAGTTCAATAAAATTTATAAACTTCTAGTAAACTAATAAAAAGAATAAAGGGAGACACACATGCCTAATATTACAATTTTAAAAGGGAACGTTACTACAGATCCCACCACATCAAAATGATAATAAGGGAATATTTTGAACAACTTTATGCCAGTTTAATAACAGAAATAAAATAAGCAAGTACCACAAAATAACCTAACTACCAAAGCTCATTCATTAAAAACAACACATAACCGAAATAACCCTGTATATTTAGAAGTAACTGAACTTTTAAAAACCTCCCCACAGGATGTCACTGCTGAATTCTAACAATCATTTTAAAGAGTAATACAATTCTTCAACCTCTTCTGTGAAATAAAGAGGATGCATTTCCCAGCTCATTTTATGAAGGAGCACTAATTTCATATAAAAATTAGACAGTGTTATTACAAAAAATTACAGAAAAAATACCTCTGAACATAAATCCTAAAATATGTATCCCAAATTAAGCAAATTCAATTCAGGCATATACTTAAAGGATCATACATCATAACCAAGTTGAGTTCATCCTGGAAATGCAAGCATGGTTTAACATTTAAAAATCAACCATTGTAATTTACTCTACTAATAGATTAAAAAATGAAAATATATAACCATCTTAATAGATTCAGAATAAATGTAGATATAGCATTTATCAGAATTCAACATCCATGCATATTAAAAAAAAACTCTTAGCAAACTAAGTTAATAAAAGACATTTGTACAACTTTCACATGTACACTTTAAAATAAATGACTAAGTATTTTTCCATAAGATCATAAACAACACGATGGTATTCATTTCCATCACTCGTAGAGAAAATTGTAGTGGGGATTCTCATCAGGTCAATAAGAGAAGAAAAAATAAAAACATAGAAATTGGAAATAAATAAATATTTCTATTAATAGATAACACGAGGATCTACTAAAAAATCTTAAGAAATATACAGAAAAAAAGCTATGATAAATACTAAATTTAGGACTATCACACTAAACAAAGTCAACATGCAAAATTAGGCAATATTTTACCTACTGCCAAAGAACAACTGAAATAAAACTATACCATGTGCAATAACTTCAAAAATAATGAAATTCTTAGGGGTAAATTTTAATAACACACATGCAAGATCAAGACACTGAAGATGACAATTTATTTCTGACAGATAATAAAGAAAACTTAAATAAATGAGAAAATCCATATTCATAAATTGGAAGATGCAATAATCTTAAGATGTCAGTTATCTTCAAATTTTTTATAGATTCAATGCAAATTCAGTGACTTCTCAGAAAGCTTTCTTTTCCATTAGAAAGCTGATTCTATAATGTATATGACAACAGAGACGACTTAGAATGGTCACCAATTTCTAATGTGACATCATAAGTGAATCTCAAAACACTGACAAAATTAACTGACAAAAACACACATAAAGACCATGTATTATATAGATTCCATTTATATAAACCCAAGGTCCATAAATTTAGTACCTATGCTTTCTTCTATGCAATTTAGTGTTTCAGTTCTTATGTTTAAGTCTTTGATCCATTTTATGTTAATTTTGGTTCATGGTGATGGATAGCAGTCTAACTTCATTCTTTTGCATGTGGCTTTCAAATTTTCCCAACACCATTTATTGAAGAGGCTTTCTTTTCTCTATTGTATGTTTTTGGTTCCTTTGTTGAAAATTATCGGTCCATATACATGTGAGTTTATTTCTGGGTTCTCAATTCTATTACACTGGTCTTGTGTCTGTTTTTTTGCTAATACCATGGCATTTTGATTATCATCACTTTGTGGTGTAAATTGAAGTCGGGGAGTGTGACACCTTCGGCCTTAATTATTTATTTATTTTTCCTGATGATTGCTTTGGATATTCAGGGACTTTTGTGATTCCATACAAATCTAATATTTCTTTCTTCTATTTCTTTAAGAAATGCCATTGGAATTTTGATGGGGATTTGCTAAATCTGTATATTGCTTTGGGTAGTATGGCCATTTCAACTATGTTGATTCTTCCAATCCATGAGCACAAAATACCTTTACATTTCTTTGTGTCTTCTTCATTTTTTTTTTTAAATAATGTGTTATCATTTTCAGTGTATAAGTCCTGCACATCCTTTATTAAGTTTAGTCCTAGGTATTTTATGCTTTTTGTTGCAATTGCAAAATAACTGGTTCTTTTTTTCTAAACTTTTGTTTTATTGTTAGTATATAGGAACACAATGGATTTTTGTACATTGATTTTTGAATCCAGCATCTTGACCATATTTGTTTATTATTTCAAATAGTTGTTTTGGTGTGGTCTTTAGGGTTTTCTATATAAAGAATCATATAATCTGTAAAAACTAACAAATTGACTTCTTCATTCCCGATTTGGATGCCTTTTATTTCTTTCTCTTGCCTGATTGCACTGGCTTGGACTTCCAATACTGTGTTGAATAACAGTTTTTCACCATTAAATATGATGTTAGCTGAGGGTTTGTCATATATGGCCGTTAGGTTGAGGAACTTTCCTCTGTACCCATTTTATTAGGTGTTTTAATCATAAATAGATGTTGAATCTAGTCAAATGCTTTTTCTGCATTGATTGATATGATCATATGATTTTTATTATTTTTATTTTTATTCTTTATTTTATTTATGTGGTATATCACATTGATCTATTTGTGTATGTCGAACCATCCTGTGGCCCTGGAATGAACCCCACTTGATCATACTGTAAAATCTTTTTAATGTATTATTGTATTCAATTTGCTAGTATTTTGCTTGGGATTGCATCAGTATTCATCAGAGATATTGGTGTGTAGTTTTCTTTTTTGTGTGTTATCCTTACCAGATTTTGGTGTCAGGGTAATGCTGTCAGGGTAATAAAATGAGTTAGGAAGCATTGCCTCTTCTTCAATTTTTTGGAAGAGTTGGAGGAGGACAGGTATTAAATCATCTTTGAATGTTTGGTAGAACTCTCTAGGGAAGCCATCTGGTCCTGGGCTTTTGCTTTTGGGAAGTTTTTGATGATTGTTTCAATTTCCTTACTGTTGAGGGGTCTTATTTAGATTGTCCAGTTCTTTGTGATTCAGTCTAGGAAGGTCATATATTTCTAAGAGCTTGTCCATTTCTTCTAGGTTATTGAATTCGGTGCATCTAGTCCTTCATAGTATTCTTATATGATCCTTTGCATTTCTGTGATGTTCATTCTAACTTCTCTTTCACTTCTGATTTTATTTGTGTCTTTTCTCTTTTTATCTTAGTGAGTCTAGCCAGGGGATTATCAATTTTATTAACCTTTTCAAAAAAACATCTCTTTGTTGCATTAATTTTTCCTATTATCTTTTTGTTCTCTAATTTAATTCTGCTCTAATTTTTATTATCTCCTTCCTTCTGGTGACTTTGGATTTCATTTGTTCTTTTTCTAGTTCTTTAAGATATAATGTTAGGTTGTTTATTTGTGATTTTTCTTGTGTCTTGTGATAGGCTTGTAATGATGTGAATTTCCCTACTAATAAAGCTTTCACAGTATCCCAATAATTTTGATACAATGTATTTTCATTCTTATTTGTTTCTGTGTGTCTTTTGATCTCTCCTTTTATTTCTTCTTTGATCCAGTCGTTACTTAGTAGCATGTTGTTTAATCGCAATGTATTTGTGGTTTTTCCCACTTTTGCCGCTAATCTCCAGTTTCAAGCGTTGTGGTTGGAGAATATGCTTGGTATGATTTCAATCTTCTTATATTTGTTAAAGCTAGATTTGTACTAAAACATACCTCGTGTTATGGTCTATCTTTAAGAATATTCCGTGTGTACTAGAAAAGTCTGGTGTCATAGGATGAAAGGCTCTGTAAATGTTGATTGTGTCCATTTGGTCTAATATGTCATTAAAGCCTGATATCTTCTTTATTATTTTCTTTTTTGATGATCTATCCATAGCTGTCAATAGGGTACTTAGGTCCCCTACTGCAATTGTGTTTTTTGTCAGTTTCTCCCTTTAGTTCTGTTAGGAATTTCTTTATATATTTTGGTGCTCCTGATTGGGAGCATATATATTGATAACTGTTATGTCTTCTTGTTGTGTTGTCATCTTTATTATTATGAAATGTCCATCTTTGTTACTAGTTATCTTTTATATCTTGAAGTCTGTTTTGTCATATATGAGTATGGATATACCCGATTTTCTCTGAATGCCATTGACTTGGATTATCATTTTCCACCCTTTCACTTTGTGTCTATATTTGTTCTTGCAGCAGAGATGTGTCTCTTGAAGACAGCATATAGTTTTCTTTTTCTTTTTCTATTTTATATCCAATCTGCCTTTTTATTGGTGAATTCAGTACATTTACATTTATGGTGATTATTGATATATGAGGATTTCCTATAGCCATTATATCTTTTGTTTTCTGGTAGCTCAGTGTCTGCATTGTTTTTCTTTGTCTTTATGTTTCTGTCTATTATTATAGTTTGGTGCTTTTCTATGATTTTTTTCCCTTCTGTTTACTTTTTTTACTGTCTTTTTTTCTTTTTTTGTTATGTATCTCAGTTCTATTTTTTGTTTGTTTGTGTGTTTGTTTGTTGTTTTTTTTGAGTGGTTACCATTAAGGTTATGTAAAAGAAAGTTTCATACATGCAGTAGTCCTTTTTCTTCAGCATGCATCTTATCTCCATTCCCCTTTGCAAATTCAGACCTTTTCCCCCTACCCTTTTGTGTTCTTGCTGTAAAAAATTATCCCTATTTATGCTATGATTTCATTTCTGAGTTTCAGCAGCAAATTGTCTTCTTCTTCTCTTTTGTCTTATTTTATGTTCTTATCTTCTTTATGTTATGTTTATGTTATGTTTAAGTATATAGTGCACTATTCTGTGTAGGGGTTGCCATTTCCTGCTTCTGTCTGTCTGTTAGTAATCTTCCTCATAGTGTTGTATCCTTTTGTTTTTTTTGTTTCAGGTAGAATAAACTTCTTCAGTATCTCCTGTAACACAGGCCTTGTGATGGAAAATTCCCTCAGCTTCTGTATATCTGGAAAGGTCTTTATTCCTCCTTCATATCTAAAGGATATCTTTACTGGATATATTATCCCTGGCTGGTAATTTCTCTCTTTAATAGTTTGAATATTTATTTCTGCTCCCTCCTGGCTTGTAGAGTTTCTGCTAAAAACTCTGATGCTAATCTAATAGGCTTTCCTTTGTAGGTTACCATCTTCTTTTCCCTGGCTACCTTGAGAATTCTTTCTTTGTCATTAATTTTTGACAGTTTCAATATAATTTGCATTGGAGAAGGTCTTTTATGATTGAGGTAATTCTGTTTGCTTCCTGGATTTGAGGATCCAGTTCTTTCTATAGAAATTTGGAAAATTATTATTGACTATTTGTTTGAATAGGATCTCTGTGCCCTTCTTCCTCTCTTCTCTTTCCAGTATACCTATTATTCTTATATTGCCCTTTCTGATGGAGTCAGATGGTTCTTGTAGAGTTCTTTTATTTCTTTTAACTATCAAGTCTCTCTCTTCTTCCATCTGCATCATTTCCTTATTCCTATCTTTGATATCACTAATTCTTTCCTCCATCTGGTCAGTTCCATTTACTAAGCTTGCTATTTAATTCTTCACCTCTTTTACTCAGTTCTTTGGCTCCAGAATTTCTATTTGGTTCTTTTTTAAAGTTTCAATCTCTTTGTTAAAATATTCATTTTGTTCATTGATTTTGCTTCTGAGTCATTAAACTGCTTATCTGAGTTTTCTTGCATCACATTGAGTTTATTCAGAACTGTAATCTTGAATTCTCTGTCATTTAAGTCACATATTTCCATGTCTTTAAGTTTATGTTCTGGAGATTTGTCATTTTCTTTCTGAGCTGCCTTGATAACTTGGTGATTCATCGTAATTGATGGATTATTTCTATTCCTGCGCATCTACGGGAATGAATTCTTCAGCAAGTTGTTATGAAGAGGTCTTTCTTTTGTTTTCCAGTAGGTAGCACTAGAACATTTTATTTTCTCTTGTGCTGTTCTGGCTCCTTGTGCAGTGGGAGATTTCCTGGAGAGGAGGGTGTCTCCTCTGTGACTAGGTTGCATCGGTCTCATGGTACCACCGCTGTGGGAGGATGTAGTGGGCTATAGGGTTCTGAGCCCCTGAAATCCCAGTGCTGCCCCTGCAGCCAGAGGCAGAGCTGTGCAACTCAGCAGCGCTGGGTGTCTCCACTGGGATAAGCTGTGAAAGATGGGGGCAGAGTCGACTGGGTGAGGGGGCTGATGTGTTTGTGTCTTTGTTCTTTTCCAAGTAATGGCAACTGCCATTATGTCTTCTCCCTTGTCACTGGAATTAGCTTCCTCACCCCTATGTCTCCTGCTTTGTCACAGGAATCAGCTTCAGTGTGTGTCTGCTGCTCAGGAAATGTCTCTCCAGTTCTCAGGGCTATAGATATTCTGCTCTTTAATCCAGCACTGCTACAGTTCCTTTTGGGGCCCACTGCTAGCACTGAGAGGGTGTGGAGGAGGCAACTCTGCAGAGGTGGGGAGAGGCGAGCTCTGTGAGGGTTAGGAGAGATGACCAGGCTCTGTGGCTTAGTTTTCTGCCTGGCAGTGAGAGCTGTTAGACCATAGTTGTCGCACTTTTGTAGTCAATCTTTGCCTGGAGTCTCTGTCCATTTCATGGGCTGATCACTCAGGCAGCCTTGCTCAGGACCACAGAGAGTGCACCTGCAGTCTCAATCCTCCCCTCTTTTGGGACTGCAGTGAGCTCTGGGCTATTTCTGAGCTCATCCCACCCCCGCCCCCACCCCGTCTCTGTACTTCTGCCATCCCTCCTCCCCTGTTCTCCATGATTCACCCACCTTCGAATGTATCAATGTGAGGATTTCTCAGATGTGCTTGTGTGTTGCATAGGGAATCCTTTGTTGAATTATAACTGTTCAACTTGCTATAACTTCAAGGGGAGAAGTTAAGCGGTGCCCCTCACATTGCCATGTTTCTGACATCCAATACCAAAATTTTAAATACCAAAATAGTACAGAG
Organism: Rhinolophus sinicus; assembly: GCF_036562045.2. Lineage (NCBI taxonomy): Eukaryota > Metazoa > Chordata > Mammalia > Chiroptera > Rhinolophidae > Rhinolophus > Rhinolophus sinicus. Next base: position 170,055,291 of record NC_133752.1, read on the forward strand.
TGCCAATATTTTATATGAGCAGAGCAATTTCCTAAAATACCAATTTAGCTATATTTATAGTAAAATGATATTTTATCACTATTTTGTCAATATTTTGCAAATATAAAATTTTCCAAATATGGGCACACTGGTTGAAACCTCCACATGGCAAGCAATGTCAGAAAAAGCTAATATTACAATAGAAAAAAATATATAATCCTTTAGCAGGAAGACTATTTAGACATGGTCTTTCCAAACATCATTACTACCTCCACCCGCTCTTTCACATAACGTGAAAATTTAGAAATGTGTATTCACTTACCTGAACTCACAGTGTGACAGAGCTACACAGGAAGCCAAAACTGGGTTTTTCCCAGTGTGTTCTTTTTACAATGCTGCACTGCCTCTTATATTCATCAAAAACATGATTCAATTGGGAATAGGCAATGCTGACATTATAAAACATATCTTTAAGCACCTCCTGGGAAATCACAAACTTACTCCTCAGATTTAGAGCAGTCCCTGGGGCAGATTTGTAGTTTTCTGTCAAATGCAACAAGTCTTTCACCAGTCAAATTACACCTACCTCACACATTTTCAAAGTTGAAAAATCATGAATCCCAGCAACAACTGACAACAAGAATAGAGTGTAAAATACACCCAACACCAATAGTAAAACAAGACGTTGAAGGAATAAATAGCCAGGATTGCAATATATGGATAATAGACATATAATAGGCTTTCAACACACTGTTAAAAGAGAACATTTATATGGATAAAATGCTCTTTAATGCATTTAGTGCATAACCAAATTGTTATCTAAATATCATTGGCATCTTGTTACTGTATAAATATGGTATGTTATACCCTTTTGAAAGAAAAAAATATATATTTTAAGCAAATGCACAACATACCACAAATTTAATAATTTCATGAAATATTTACTTAACAATATAGGACAAAGAAGAGAGGATGTTTTGCAAAACAGTACAGTTTATATATTTGTCTTGGAAAAAATACCTTTGCCTAGCCTTTTTCTTTAATAGTTTGAATGCAAAGTAAGTTATCTTAATAAATACTTTATGTCCTTCAGAGTGTTTCAGTGATCATTTCTGTGGTGTTGGAAGACTATATGAAATAAATTTGCTTGGATGGATTATTTTTTTTTTTTTTAGTCCAGAATACTTGAGTAAATAATTATGGTAAAAATGTGAAGGAAGGAATGAGTTCAAAAGTAGTCATAGTGGGTATTAAATATTTTAAGTGTCATGCATTAAATATGTAAATATATATATCTGTATATATATATATATATATATATATATATATATATATATTTAGTGTTATATATAAGACATATATAATAAAAATATATCCTTTTTAGAAATACTAGAAAGAATATATATATATATATACATATATGTGTATATATATATATATATATATATATATATATATACATACATATATATATACAAAATTTAAAGATGAAGAAACAGAAACTTAGAACAAAAACTTAGCAAAATCATCACAGAAAGTTGGATTATGAATGAAGCCTCTCCTAGTTTCATATGCTAATGTCTTGGAGGGGTGTAAGAGAGGATATCCCTGGGTGTTTCTTCTATGAGAAAGGGTTTTTGTGGTTAATTCTATGTATCAATCTGGCTAGGTCATGGTACTGAGATATTTGGTCAAACACGTGTCTCAATATTGTTGTAAGGGTATCTTTTAGAGGAGATTAATATTTGAATCGGTATGCGTTATATAAAGTAGATTACCCTCCTAATGTGGATGGGCCAATTAGTTGAAGGTCTTAAGAGAAAAAAGACTGACTCCCTCAAAAATAAGGAATTCTGCCTGTCTGCAAAATTAACTATTCCCTGATTCCCCATCCTGATAGCCCTCTCTGCAGATTTTGGACTTGCCAGCCTCTACAATTGTGTGAGAGCTGCTTTCTTCAATTTCTTAAAATCGATCTCTTGCTGTCTCTGTCTCTGTCTCTGTCTCTCTTTCTCTCTCTCATTCTCTGTGCACACACTTACACACATATATCTCCTATTAGTTCTGTTTCTCTGGAGTATACTAATATAGTTCCTCATACCTTATTAAAGCTCACTGAATACTTTTTTCCAATCACCTGACTGCTCATGTAAATTTAATTTACATGAGTAAATTCATAGCATAATTCATAGCCTGCCACATAGGATCAATATGTTATTTACACATAATGTTGCACTGGGAAATGTTCTAAGTGTTAAAGGTGATATAAAATAAGTTGCTGAAAATCTCTTTGAAACTGATCTATGTAACACAGACAACAGTTTAGTGGTTACCAGAGGGTAAGGGGGAGAAGGGTGGTAGAAATGGGTAAAGGGGGTCAAATATATGGTGATGGAAGGAGAACTGACTCTGAGTGGTGAACACACAATGTGATATATAGATGACGTATTATGGAATTATACACTTGAAACCTATGTAATTTTACTAACCATTGTCACCCCAATAAATTTAATTAAAAAAAGAAATATGTATTAAATAACCATGTGTCAAGAATTAAAAAAAAGAAATGGCTCTGTATAAATAAAATAAGGTAAGGAAATTATGAAGATCCCTTAAAAATATAAGAATTAATTGGTCAACATAAAAATTAAATGTCTATGGGAGTTAAGTTGGATTGTTCTCTTTGGCAAAATTTCAGTTATGCATGAAAAATTCTCTGAAAATATGTCTTTAAATGAGCCAGTACTTCAGACTTTCACCTTCAAAAGATTCCCATTGTCTATATCCACATGATAAAACTCAAAGAGAATGAAGTTTCACTAAACCGAATGCCATTGTAAAATTTGACCCATAATTAATATTATATTAATATCTATGTCTTATTTATTTAAGTGTACAATTGTGTGACTATAAAGTAAAAAGAAACAACTAAATGTAAACCTGAGAGCAAGTTCAGACTATATTTGAAAATAAATTGAAATATCAACACAGATTAGCTATCATCTAGATTTTGGTCACAATATTGTCTGGCATTCCCTGTCTGTTTTACCACTCTTCCAGCCCTGTTTATCCTCCATTAAAGCCATCACACCTGCACCTGTAACACAGTGACTAGACTCAGTATTCTCCATTTAAGATCAAGTCATCTTGTATTGAAGATCTTCTGCCTTATCGGTATGGCCAACCCCTTTTTGTTCCCAGTTCTAATTCTAGATGGTGGATTATGTTTTATACTTCTCCCTTTCTGATAGCAATTAGATTTTATTTTTGAAAAAGCTGTACCATTGGGTGCAGGCCGGATAGGTAAGTAAATTCAAATGCTATGTTCTTCTGCCCCAAAAGCAAACAGCCTTCAAAGAGTCTAATAAAATCTTCCTTGAAGATTTTTGTCAACAGGTAGGTCTTAGACCTAACTCTAGCCAAATGAACTTCACCTAGTACTTGACTCTTGAGCTTCATCACACAGAAAGTAAGAAATAATTGGAAAACATTCTCTTTTCTTTTCTTTTTCTTTTTTTTTGTTTTTGTGGTGGTGTCATCATTTCAGTGAGATACACAATAACATTTTAATAGATTCTTAAGTTAACAATTTTATTGTTTGAATTAACTAGAAAAATAAACATGAATGGTTTTATTATTTAACAATAACTGTAACCCTCAATTTCATTCTGCTTATCCCCTTTCACACTGGGGGTAGTAGTTCCCTTAATAACATCTTGATCAGATTGTATAATTTTAAGAAATTGTTTATAACCAAACTATTTGTACTTGTCATTGAATATTTAGTTCTATACACTTTTAAAACTTTAATCTCAAGCATAATTCAAATTTTTTCTCTTTCCCCTATTCCCAGTGCAGGCTAGAGCTGTAGCCGTGGCTATTTGAAGTGGATAAAATGAGGTATAATGTGGCTCTGTGACAGCTTCCTTCTTTATTTTTTCTTTTTTCTTTATAGAAATAAGCTCCTTTTCTATTAGTACAAGGGAGGAGAAACATAGGGAGGTAACTGTGTCCTAACTTTATTCCACAGTAGATGGTTTGTTGAGTTCTTCATGAACTCATTTGTGTTCAGTCTAGTCTTTTCTGACACTTATAGCTTCTACTGACATGGAGAAATCCATTTATGTGTTGTGATTGAGTTCCTTGAAGTAATGTTCAGATTCTCCTTGGTGATCTCCAAAGCTGATGACCCCTACAGAAGATCACCTGTTCTTTTTTGGACCTACAACTGGTACTTTTCCCCCAAATTTTCTCTGGGTTGAGCATCATATTGCTGGCCCAACAGCCATCCAGGTAGTCTGATGGCTCCTGACCCTCCATTAACATCTAAGCTCCTTCAATGGTGTCCATGGTAACTACCATACAATTCTTCTATATGCCCAAACTATTGGAAAGATTGCTCGGACATTAACTCCCTCTTCTTTCCATGTACATGGCATTTTCATTGTGATGGTTAATTTTATATGTCACCTTGAGTGGGACACTGAGTGCCCATATTAAACATTATTTTTAGGTGTGTCTGCAAGGATGTTTCAGGTGTGAAGTCTCCTTTATCCAACTTAATATTCTGTCCCCCTAGATTCAGCACTGTCTGTATGAACCACCAGAAATCCTGTCTTTACACTTGACAATATACGTTAGCCAGCTACTCTAACTCCTTTATCATATACTCTTTATATTTCTATAGCAGAGTCAATACTTCTCCATTTAAATCATGCTGTGATTTGACCTTCATTGTGAGTCTGGTGACTATGGGGGGGTTTAAAGCAGGTTCTGAGGTGAGCAGCATCACCTATAAGGCACCTAACCCATTTGGTGCTTCTAAATAATTTCCAAAGAAGGGAGGATTTCCATCTTTCATTAAAGGGGAGTAAGTCATTACTGCCAGCCCCAAGAGTTCAAGAGATCTTGGGTTCAATGTCCTTCAGTGTATCTATCTAGATATACCCATTTCATATGTCAGAGTCCAACTTCTTTCATATCAGTAGCCTGAATTTGACATTGGAGATTTTCCCAGGCTAATAAGTCAGCATTTTATGGCAAGCTTATAATGAAGCCCTAGGGTCAGATTTCTATTCTATCTACTATTCAGCTACAAGAGATTAATGACTCTAAATGCTGCCAGGTATATTATATGATTTATATTTTGCTTTAGTTCATGATTAATCATCCTTAACCTGTTAGTTTCTTTCTTCAAATCATCAATTCTACTCATCCACATCAACCCTATTTCACAGGCTTTCTAATCACCTCCATACCTATTAACACATGTCAGTGTATCTCCTTTCATTGTATCTCACAACGTTTACTACAGTTGAGATTCTTCACAATTGTACTTGCACAGCTCCACTTTCCATCAGGGAGGTGGTCATAACTCTCAGTTGCTGTGGGGTGATCCAACTCCAGAATTCCCTCATTAGTGTCTACTTTTTAGGACTTCTCTCGGTACCAACTATGTCAGGTTGGATTCTCTAGAAGCCAGCAAGAGACAAGCATGCTTGTGCACATGATTTATTTAAGGAATGCTCTTCAGAAAAACATGGAAAGAAAATATAATTTTAAAAATATGTTTTTATAAAGTAAGGGTGATGTCTTAGGTAATATCTTGCCTTTTCTTAATTCAGAAGGTGCCTGGAACATAAATCTCACTACACAATTGTTCCTCTTTGAATAAAAAGAGGACAAATCTTTATCCTCGCATCTGTCAGTCATGACTTGGGGAGCACCAATGATGAGGAAGCGTTTATTGACTGAAAGCTAATTATATAATTGGGTAGAGAGAGAAGTAAATTTGAGACATTAGTAATAAATACTCATAGCATCTGGATGATAAGGGATCTAGCCTGGCAAAGGGAAGCTGAACAGGGCACCAACAGTGTCTACTGTACTGGCACATCGTAAATAATCAATGTTAATTGAAATCAAAATAATGTACACCAACATCTATTAATTATATGTGATTGTTACTATCATAATATTATAATGATAATTTTATCATTCACTTGAGAAATTCTTTTAAATGTACATGCCCCAAAACTATCAATATTTCTTTGAGAATAAAGATGGAGACCATAAATATATTTTGAAAATAATTCCCAATTGTTACTAATATTCACCTTACACACACACACTCACACACACACACACACACTCACACATACATAGACATACACACACATACACACACACGCATTGAATCATTAAGACAAGAAGACTTTCAGAATTTGACTCCTGACCTACTATTTTAATATTCATCTGTGACAATTCCTCCTTGAGATTTTATTTTCATCAATGTATTTCTCCAAATATAAATCCATATTATACTGTCATGCATTTGCAAACAGTCTTCATTTCCTCCTCATTCTTCAATTTCTCTCTCTCTCTCTCTCTCTCTCTCTCTCTCTCACACACACACACACACACACACACACACACACCCCTTCCTGGCCTCCTTGAAAATATGCACCTTTGTCAGATTTTACTTACATGCCACTAGTATTATGAGGTTGTAATTTATGCCTCTATACGTAATTTATCACTACTCACTCCGTTCTCAGGGATCCTACAGTTATATCCACATTTGATGACTCACTCCATTATATTTAAATGTTTATTCTAAAATGTTTATTTACTAGACTATGAAATAATTGGAAGGACAGTCTGGTTTTTATTTTTTGAGGAATATTTTCATTGGGTATAGAATTTTTGGTTGCTAGTTGTTTTAGTACCTGGAAGATAACATTCCAAAGATATCCAAATTCATTTTCTCTGTTGAGAAGTCAGCTGTCCTTCTTATCGTTGCCCCTTTCTAAGTAACCTTGTCCTTTCCCCGCCTCCTAGATGTTTTTCCAATTTTTGTTTTCTTTTTCTTTGGTTTTCCAGTGGTTTTACTATGACATACTATGTGTTGTTTTCCTTTTATTTGTTCTGGCCAAGATTCCATGGTGTATGTCTTTCATGGATTGTGACCTTTCAGTTCACTGATTATTTTTTCAATTGTGTCTAATGTTTCTAAAAATATCTATCCTTAATTTTGGTCATTTTTTTTTTTTTAATTCTAGAATTCTAATTTTTTTATTATATTTTTAAAACCAGTTTGTTGAGATATAATTCATACAATACAATGTACCCATCTAAAATAAACAGCTCTCTGATTTTTACTTTATTTTCAGACTTTGTGCAATTACCACCATAATAAGAATTGTAACATTTTCATTACTACAGAACAAAACCTGGTGCCCATTAGCACCCATTCTCCATCTTTCCCACTTCATCCAGCCCTGGGTAACTACTAATATACTTTATATGTCTATAGGTTTGCCAGTTGTGGACATCTCATAAAAAATGGAATTATACAATATGTAATCTTTTGTGACTACTTCTTTATTTAGCATATTATTTTCAAGATTTATTCATGTTGCAACATATATTAGTTGTCGTGTCCAGCACGACAAGAGCTGTGTGAAGCGAGAAGAGGGGCTCAGAGCTAAGAATAGACAGTAGCCGAGATTAGAGTGTGAGCAGGGCCAAGGGTCTCAAGCCTCAAGGACTGAGCCCAGAATTGGACCAACACGTAGTTTTTATTGGTAAACTTCTAAAGAGGTAAAAGATTGTTAATCTCAAGATCTGTGTGTTAGTAGCCTTCTGGCTGTCTTTCTGAAAGTTCCCATTGTGTTCCAGCTTGTACTTTGCTTTCACACACGCACATCTCCAAGGAATCCATTGAAGGGGAGGGACCGATCTAATTCCATCGGGTCTCAGTTTACTGAGGCACACCCATGTGAAATCCTGGGAAGAGCACCAGGGAACAAATGGTTTGGCAGCTGTAAGGCAACAATTAGTACTTAATGTATTTTTATTGATCTATAATATTCTATTGTGTGAGTGTATCACCTTTACTTATTCATTCATCAATTGGTATATATTTGGGTTGTTTCCATCTTTTGGTTATCAAAAATAGTATTACTGTGAACATTTATGTACAAATTTTTGTGTAGACATAGTATTAATTTCTTTTGGGTATACAGTTAGAAGTAGAATTGTTGAGTCATATGGCAATTGGATTTTTTTGAGGAAATGCCAGACTGTTTTTAAATATGGTTGCATCATTTTATATTCCTACCAGCAGTGTATGAGGTCCCAATTTCACCACATTCTTGGCAACATTTGTCATCATCTGACATTTTTGTTACAGCCATCTTAGTGTGTGTAGTATCTCACTGAGGTTTTGATTTTCATTTTACTTATGGCTAATGTTTAACATATTTTCATGTGTTTATCATTTCTATATGTTCTTTGAAGTGTTTGTTGAGATACTGTGTCCATTTTTTAATTGGGAATTTTGTCTTCCTAACATTAAGTTTTAAGAGTTCTTTATGTATTCTGGACAAATGTCCCTTATCAGATATATGATTTGCAAATATTTTTCCCAGTCAGTGCGTTGTCTTTGCAATTTATCGATGGTGTCCACTAAAGCATCAACGTTTTTCAGTTTGATGAAGTCCAGATATTCTTTTTTTTCCCTTTCTCCTTTAAATATTATTTATGTGTTTGGTGTCATAACTGAAAATTTCTTTGCTTTTTAGCATTTTTTCAAAGATGTATCTTGGTGTTGATCTCTGTGTTTAACCTCCTTGGACTTTTTTTTTCAGCTTATTGAATGTGTATTTTTCCTTAAATTTGGGATGTTTCACTCTTATTTCTTCACTACATATTCTGATTCTTTCTCTTCTCTCCTTCCGGTATTCCTATTAAGTGCATGTTAATACACTTAATTTTCTTCTTTTATTATTTTTCTTCTTTTTTTTTTCTGATCTTACAAATCTTTAATCTCTATCAATCTACAAGTTTACTGGTTCTTTCTTTTACAACTCATATTTGTTGTTGAATACCTCTAGTGAATCTTTCACTTCAGTTATCTAAATTTTCAACCCCAGAATTTCATTACTTAATTTTAAAACTATTTCTTTATCAATTCTTTATTTAATATATTATTGTCATCATCACACTTTTACTTCTTTAAGTATGGTTTCTTTAGTTCTGTGAACATATTTGTAACAGCTGCTTTGAAGTCTTTTTCTCACCTCTAGATTCTATCAAAGGCAATTCTATTGCCTGTTTTGTTTTGTTTTCTTTTTTTTCCCTCTGTTAGGATCATACTTTACTATTTTCTTGCATGTCTTGTATTTTTTTTTTAAATGGACATTTTAGAAACTATATAATAGCAACATGGAATACTGATCGTCCCTGGCCTTTGTCATCCAGGTCTTGTTGTTGTTTGTTTAGTGACTTGATAGACTATTCTAGTGATATTTATTTCCCCTACAGTGATAGCTAGACATGATAATTTTTTATCTCTGATGACATATCTTAGAGGGCACAGCCTTAGGCTTGTGTACAGTCTCCATACAAGGCCAGTGTATTTACCAAGGCCTTCTCTGTCACTTTGTGTGATCTCTCCATACGACTGTCTGCCTCTGCTGGTATTATATCAAGCTATTATTAGTCTCCATTACTGTCAGCAGATTGCTCTATGGTTTTCAACAACATCCTGAGGACCAGTTGCTCCAATCTGTTCCAATTAAATGCAGGCCCTGTCCAAGGGTTTTCTTTGCACTAATTCCTTAAGACTTGTTATGATTCCATGAGACTATTTAGTTTTCTTTTCTCCAGAGTCTTCTTTTTAAATATCTAGCTGGTCTGTTGCACTCATGAAGTTATTATATACTTCTTAATTGCTTGACACCAAAATCTCCATTGTTTTCAAGAGCACCTTTAAGTTTGAACTTATTGGCACTCTTTTACAAATAAAATCAGTTCCCTTGGGGGAAGCTATGGAGCTCTCTTTTCTTATAGAGAAAATCTCTTACCCCTGGGAGAAAACTCTGTGCCGTTTCTACAGAGCTTTGTGCATGGGCAGTGGCCCACTTCTCTCAGATAAGCATGCTTGATTTATGAGCCCAGTATTAGAAGGGCAATGTCCTTCGGTCTTCCTATTTTGTGTTTTAAGGTATGGAACTTCTACCCCAGGATCAGGCTGGAGTGAGAGAAATCAGGATCCACTTTACCAGAGGTAGCAATTCTATCCTATGAATGGGTGCTAGGTAAAGGAAGGGGACTCTACAGCTCTCAACCACTCTTAACTATAATAGATCTTCTGCAATATGGAGTTGGGCAGGATAAGTAATGCTGCATAGCTACTCCTGCTATGGAAATCTGTAGAACCACACTGAGAGGTGGGTGATAGGGAGCCCTGTGTTCTTGTGCTCTCCCAGATTACAGTTTCTGTCACAATGAGCTGGGGATGTGGAAAGGACACAGGTTGTGACTCAAGAGCTATGGAGTTTCCCTACTTTTACTGAAATTTATCAAATTTTATTAAATAAATATTTTTTTCATTGGCCATATGCCCTAAGGATAAATCCAGATATTTAAAATAATTGGTACTTTTTTTTTTTCTTCACCAGTTATGATTTCACTGAGGAGAGTGTCTAGGTAGTTCCTCACACCACCTTTTCCCGTTCAGAAATCTACACTCCAGGATTTTAATTTGGTTCTGTATTATAGTAGTTTCCTGCCAAAATTTAAAATTCATTTTTTTAACATGTTAAAATGTTTATTTTGAAGTATGTGTCTGAACTACGTTAACTGAATGTTGTTCTATTTTTGAATGTTTTCCTAGCCTTTTATTTAATTTTTTAAGACTTTATATTTTAAGAGTAGTTTCAGGTTTATAACAAAATTTAGGAGTTACAGAGATTTCCCATATACTCCCTGATTACACACATGCATAAACTCTCCCATTATCAATATCACTCACCAAAATGGTACATTTTATTTCTTTATTTTAACCAAGATTAAACCTACATTGACACATCATAATCATCCAAAGTTCATAGTTTACCCTACAGTTCGTTCTTGCTGTTTTACATCCTTGAGAAAAAAAGTGCTCAATATGTTTTTTTTCTGAATTATTATAATAATATTAATTTTAGCAATCTAATGTGGACAATTATTTATTTCAGAGGAATAGCAAACAAATTTGTAATTGTCTTCATATTTCAAAATGACTACCTTTTTGCACTTTTATTAATAGATTATAGCAGTGCAATTTTATGTCTTAGTTGAGATAAAGATATAAGATAAACTGTCAGTCCCAGTTACTAATTGTGCCATGTTACTGACCCTGTTCAGTTTCAGTTGCACAAAATCTGCCAAGAACTTGTTCAACTTTATCTACAGTATATCTAACATAAACCTCACCTGGGAGCATAATAGGACTTCTTATTGGGCTCTAACTGTCCAATAAGCACTAGATTTCTTCTTTCTGACTTAGTACTATGCATGTATGTATTACTATATATATATGTACAAATATATATATATATATATATATATATATATATAGAGAGAGAGAGAGAGAGAGAGAGAGAGAGAGAGCCTGACTCAATGCCCCTGTACCATTTCCTATGAATTCCATAGTCACTATGTGTTCTAAACATAGTCCATTGCTTAGTCTCTTCATATGTCATTTATCTTCTTCAATCAAACTTCTTTCCTCTATCTACTCCTAAAACAAACTTATTGTTTGTGCCATATGGATCTAGATATGGTTTTTGAGGTCTTCTCATGAAAGAGTTTTACTTACCTGGTCTTTTTGAATGGTGCACTTGATTTCTTCCTTGGCAAGAAATCCCAACATATCATCTCTGAGATGTGATTCTTGTCAAAGATATTCCACTCATTCATTCATTCATTCATTCATTCAACAGACATGTACTGACTGTATCCAATGTGCTAGGCACTGGGACTATAGAGATGAAAAGACAAAAGCAGTCTTTTTCCTCATGTAGAAAATGAAATGTAATAGGAAGATCTTCTATTGACATAAACTCTATATTTGAATGTAGATGAATCTTTATATAAAACAATCTAACACACCAACGGATGCCATCTCCCTCACTTGTAAACAGTATAGATTCAATATATTAAAGAGGACCAGTTACTTATTTTTTTAAAGAACAGCCATTAGTTCTTTCATAAACTAAACAAAAAATCAAACAATACAAATCCTTACATCAACACAGTTCATTATTCCTGTAAATCAATGCTTGAGGTACACTTACTGAGCATCTGTCATATGTTCTTTTGAGTGTAGCTTATCAGTGTTTTCAAAGTTAATCTCGTTTCCTAATGCCTGACAAAAGTTCCAGAAACACCTCCAACTCTGCTTATTTTGTTGCCAGAAATCCTGGAGGTGACTCAAAATCTATATTCCTGGAATCTTTGTAGTTCACTGCATGTTCCATGCCTGCTGCCTCAATGCTCAACTTTCAAGACTCCAGTCTTGTACACATTCCTTACATAGCACAGTAATCCATATACACACATGGGCATTAACAGGATGTCTCAGAATTGACTTGCCTTTTCATATTAACTATTTTTTTCAAAATCTTTGCTCTTATTTGAAGTTGCTATACAAGAAGTGAGTTCTTGATATCTGATATCTGGTTTACCTATAAAATCTCTGAATAATATAATAAACTCAAACTTTTTTTTTTTTTTTGGTGCCAATTTTACTCCTCTTTTGTTTTACTTTTTTCTGTCCTTGCATATACAAAAGAGTCCTTATCACCAACAGGTCACAAAAACCTAGTCTGCTACCAGCTTTGCTTGATTGGGAAAGGAAACTCTCAAGGCTCATACATGAACACTGAAGTCTTATTAGAACATTGAGACCACTAAATAATGAGCTCAGGGAAACTATTAGCTGAATGCATGAATAAAAACATGTCAAGTACATACCTGGGAATGTTAGAGCTCAATCTGCTTAATAAATTAGTGTTATAGAACAACGACAATAGCTAGTTCACCTCAGTCTTATTATATGCCAGGCACTGTGTTGTTTTTATGTTTCCTATAATTAAATCCTTACCAACATCTTATCAAGCAGGTGCTATTACAGATAAATAAACTAATAACTAAGTTTTACAAATGGTAAAGTACTTGAAGAAAGTCATATTGTTACTGAGGGAACATTTGAATGCTTAATACATGTCTGTTACATGAAAATCCTGTGTTCTAAACAGGGTTTTGTGAACTTTTTCTGTAAAGGAACAGATAGAAAATATTTTGGATTTTGTGGGCCGTAGTGTCTCTGCAACAACTACTCAATATTCTTAATGTACTGCAAAAGCAGCCAGAGACAATAGATAAACAAATGGGCATCCTTGTGTTTCAATAAAACTTATTAAAAAAACAACAACAACAAACAGATGAATGACCAATTTTCTCAGGACTGGACAGTCGTGGCTGATTGTAGTGTGCAAACCCCTGGTAATGTGTTTTATTGTATGGCTTGATTTAAAAGTATTTTAGTAGATAACTAAATTCTGTTTTAGAATATAGGGAAGTTAAATACAAAATATTATTTTTGAATATTTTAGTTACACTGATATATAACTTCACCAAAAAGGAATCACTCTCTACTGAGTTATTTTTCTTCAACATGGGTTAAATTTCACAACCTTTTCCATGCTCAGTCTTACATAATTCATCATAACAAAACCATTGTTCTATATTTATCCTCTTTCTGCCAAGGAGCTCAATCTCTTTTAAAACATTATCTCACTAATCCTGCCTATGACCCTGTGAGGGAGGGAGATGACAAATATTAAAATAATGTTCAGAGTCTTTTAGATTCAATTCAAAAGTTGAAAAAAGCTGAGTGACAACTGTATGCTGCCCTTATAGTTACCAGTATCCTTAAAACCCACACTTTGAGTCTTTTAGAAGCATGCAGTTCCTCGGCTAGGTGCTTCTGGGAAAAGGGATCCAGCACCAGAAAATCCATTTTCCTAAAATGTCCTTGTATGGAGCTATATCTCCCACAAGGATTTGGTTTCCATAGAGTTTTTCACCACTTGTTGCGTTATCAAGATGCTCTGTTCTACAAAACAGCTGTTCTCTTTCTACTGGCTGATGACTGTATTTTAGTAGTGGGAAAAGTAATCTAGAAAAGTAAAATATTTGGGGTCTTTAGTCTTGTATACATATATGCATATATATGTCTATATATATATATGTGTATTCATTATATGTGAGATATATATAAGGATAAGTATATACAGTTTGTGTGTATGTATTACATTCCTATGCCATTAGTAATGTAGTGTGTGGTAGTAATTTAAGCATAAAATAAGGCAATAAATTTTACCCTTTTTGGTCATGAGTTATAATCATCATAAATATAAAATTAAAGGATTTTCAAATGAAAAATAATTTTCCTCAATTTCTGCTTTCATCCTGCCATCCCCTTATCCAGCACCTACCTTGTTTCCCCCAAAATAAGACCTAACTGGAAAATAAGCCCAAGCACGATTTTTCAGGATGACATCCCCTGAACACAAGCCCTACTGCGTCTTTTGGAGCAAAAATTAATATAAGACCTGGTCTTATTTTCAAGGAAACACGGTATAAGGAATCCATATTATTCTTATGAAATTCAGCTATTTTGACCTATCTTTTGAGTCTTTCAGCACCTCAAACCTGTACCAATAACCACATTTCTCAGACTCCCTGAATTGTTTTTCTATACAGTTTAAGCAAGCCTGTCTACTACTGTCCGCGGATTATGTATGTGTTCATGGAAATGCATATCTGAACATGCAGCTCCTTCCACTGAGACTGCCTTGCTAATGTTTTCCCCATTTTTTATGTTCTTCCTTTTGATAGGAACCTTACTTCAATCTCCTTTTCCCTAGGAAGTCTCTCATGATCAAATCAACTCAAGGCAGGGAACCATTTATTAAAAAATATTTATGCTATGATCATTATATACAAAATACGATGCTAAAGTCTTTGAGACTTGTTTTGACAAATTAGTGCCTCCTTAAAGGAGTATAAAGTATAAATAGATAAAGGAGTATACTATGCTTATTAGAAAGAGGAAACACATGAGGTGTGCAAACACACACATGCACACATAAGAATAGCACATGGTAGAAATTTTATATTGCCATGAATAATGTACTGGGGAAGGTTATATGAAGGAGAAATTTCTTTCAGGGTTAGATGAGGAAAAGATTTATGTAGAATATCTTTGAGGGAAAGAATACAGTATCTGTAGAATTTATACATGTAGAAATAAATTCCTTGAGGACATGTGAGTTAGGTTATATCACAAAACAATGAATGAATTAGCTTGGATGAAGTATACAGCATATGGAAGAAAGTAGGAAATAATACAGCTGGTTATAGATTATAGAAGATGAAGGTGGTTGCATGTTATTTTGAACATAGGGTTTTGGGCAAAAGAGAGACATAATAGCTGTACTTTGAAAAAATTAATCTAACAATAGAATATAAGATAGGTAAAATAGATTGGAGATGGGAAGATACCAGAGGAGACAAACTAGCTTAAGTTTTTGCAATAGTCAAAGTGATCACAAGATCCTGACTAGCATAATGGCAATTGAAATGAAAAAAAAATAAATGAAAGCAGATAAAAGAGATTATACAGAAGTAGGGTTGAGGCAGTAGGAGAGAAAGGAGATATTAATCAGTCTCATGCTTTTAAAATCATCTCCCAACTGCATAACCTTGTACTGAACTGAACTATGGCTCCTATATCCAACTGCCTACCCTGAATATCCACTGTACTTAATAGTCATCTCACACTACACATAGCTGTCACCAAGTATACTCTCTGTGCCGTTGCCTTCAGTTCAGTAAATGTTAACTACATTCTGCAGTTGTTGAGAACTAAAATTAGTCTCAACTTTACTCTTTCTCTCATACTGCATATTAGATTTCATAGAGAAATCCTTTTGGCTCTATATTCAATTGAAGTTCAATAGATTGTTACTTCTTACCATCTCCACTGCCACCTCCCTCATTCAAACCACTGTCATATCTATTCCGGATTATCACAATAACTGCTAAATCACTTGTATTTGCCTACTGTCTACTGTCAATCCAGAAGCTAGAACCATTGTATCACAACTCTGCTCAAGCCCCTCTAATGCCCCGTGAATCAGTAGAATAGTGATGTAAAGGCTTGTGGCCAAGAAGATGTCTCCTGGTGTCAAGAATAATGTCATTGAAGATGCACTGCTTTCAGGTGAATAACCAAACAAACAAACAAACCTCTGATGGCTTCCCATCTCAATCAGAATAAAATCCAAAGTCCTCACAATAGTCTACAAAGACCTACATAAATTGCTTCCCTTCTATTTCTCAAATCTCATCTTTTACATCTTTTCCCCCCGCTCTGCCTCCTTGCTACTTCTGAACATGTCCCACATGGGTTTTTTGGTTTCTTTTGTTTTTTGAGGACTTTGCTCTTCTCTTTTTCTCTGTCTAGACAATTTTCCCTATATATCCACATATCCACGTATTTTCCTCACATATTTAGATATCTGCTAAAATATCATCTTATCCAAGAAACCTTCTCTGACTATCCCAAATAAATTGTCACTCTTTGTTATTTCCTATTTCCCTTATCTTGTTTAATTTTTTTCCTTAGCAGTTCTGAAGTCATTTATTATGTTTACTTATTTATATGTCCAATGTATGTCTCTCCCATTAGCATATAAGCTCCATGAGACAAAACCTTGTTTGTTTATTGTTACATTTTTAGGACCTAGAACAGTGTCTAGAACATAGAAGTCACTCAAGAAATATCAGTTGGATTAATTAGTGGAAACATCCAAAGAAACCATAGTGATTTTTTATTAAACTTATTGGCATGACATTGGTTAGTAAAATTATATAGCTTCCAAATGTACACTTCTATAATACATCATCTCTATATTGCATTGCATGTTCACCACCCAAAGTCAACTCTCCTACCATCACCATATATTTGACCCTCTTTACCCTCTTCTCACACCCCTCCTCCACTCAGTCTCTGGTAACCACTAAACTGTTGTCTGTGTCTATGAGTTTTTGTTTATTTATTTGTTGCTTTCAGTTTTATATCTCACATATGAGTGAAATCATATGGTTCTCAACTTTTTCTTTTTTCTGTCTGACTTACTTCACTTAGCATGATAATCTCAAGATTCATTCATGTTGTCACAAACAGCAGTATTTAATCTTTCCTTACGGCTGAACAATATTCCATTGTATATATGTACCACATCTTGTTTATCCAACGATCTATCAAAGGACGCTTTGGTTGTTTCCATGTCTTGGTCACCGTGAATAATGCTGTGGTTAACATAAGGGTACATATAGCTTTATAAATAAATGTTTTCAGACTTTTGGGGTGGATACCCAGAAGAGGAATCGCTAGGTTGTATGGTAATTCTATTCTTAATTTTTTGAGGAACCGCTATACTATTTTCCATAGTGGCTGTACAATTTACTTTCTGATTGGCAGTGTATGAGGGTTCCTCCATATTTGTTATTACTTGTCTTGTTGAAGATAGCCATTTTAACAGGTGTGAAGTGGTATCTCATTGTGGTTTTGAATTGCATTTAGCTAATAGCTAGTGAAGTTGAGCATCTTTTCATATATCTGTGGGTCGTTTGCATGTGTTCTTGGGAGAAGTGTCTGTTCAGGTCCTCTGCCTATCTTTTAATTGGAATGTTTGTTTTTTGAAGAATGTTTTTAACCAATTATATTAATCAAGGAAACTTAGAAGAATACATTGGCTATATATTGGACATTATACTTTTGAACATTTTGAGTTAAGACCTTACACTATACCATAGATAAATGTGTACAGGTCCCGGGGGACTGAAATGTGGAAGGGTGGTGAAAAAAGGATTATCGTTTGCTAAAGCTTGGCAAAATTTCCAAAGATATGTACAAAGCAAAACAAATAAATAAACCCCCCAAAATAAGGAAGACTAGCTGCAGAAAAAGAAGATGATGTCATCAAATAATTAGAAGAGCAAGAAGGATGTTTACATGAAAGCCATGACAAGTTGAAAGAAGAATGGCTTAGTCAGCATCGTTCTGTGCTGCGTATCAATGGTTTTGAGAATGAAGAGATGATTCTGACTTTTAGAAAAGGAATGATTTGTACTGGGGTGGGAAGAGAACCAAGTTTGCAGGGCTCCGATATGAGTAGATAATGAAGAGTAAATGCACCAGATAAAGATTATAATATTATTTTTTCATTCTTTCATTCAACAAATGTTATTCAACATATATGAAGTATATAACAATAATAAAGGAGTTAGACTCCTACATGAAAAATGAATCAGATGAAATTTGACCTTGCAAAACTTAATTAAAAACATGAATACCTAATAATGTATCAGGGACTTAGCTTGGCACTAGGGATTCATTGGGAACATGGCTCTTTCTTTAATCATAGATTCATTCATTCGACAAACATTACTATGTGCTAGAAATGTGAGGTAGAAGAGACAAAAAAATAACCCATGTCTGGAGTTTACATTCTCATAATAAAGCAGTCACGTGGATAAAACTGATTAAGATTCAACAAACGTTCTTGAATTATAGCACATAGAAAATGTTATGGGGCATAATAGAGAAAAAAAATTTTTTCAAAAGATATTAAATTTTAAAAATTCCCCATGGCATTCAAAAATGTAAAAGGAGTATCTAGAATTATGGGAGTAAAATTATTGAAGGAATTTTTATTTATTTATTTATTTATTTATTTATGTATTTATTTATTTAATGAATGAATGAAATGACCTAAACATACTTGTAAGCTCGAAAATGGACCCAGGGAAAGACAAATCAAAGATAAAAAGAATGAAAATTATAAGTGAAGTGATCCAGTCTTTAATCTACATTATCTGGGACTGATATGCTCAGCTTTGAATTTATATTTTCCTAATCAAATTAATAAAATATGATTCTAATGGTATACTAGTGAATTTTAATGTACTTAAAAATTCCTTATTGCATATCGGCAGCTCTTAACCACATTTCATACACAAATTTTGATGTTTCACATTTTTAATGAGTGGGAATTTTGAGCTATCACATGGGGGCACTGTCTCCCAGACAACAGTTTAGTGTCAATAGTGTCACCATTTTCATTTTTACAACAGTGCTTATGTAATTGTTTGAAATTTTTATACATTTTATCTTTATTCTTTCATAAAAAAAATGAGTTTACACTAAAGTGAAAATAATGATACAAGTAAAAACATGAATAATTCTTACAAATTTAATAAAAGTGACTTAAATAGAGAAAAATCAACAGAACAAAAGTGGCAATTAGCTAACCTCAATTAGAAACTCTTCAAATTTGGTCCATTATTGGGTATTTAATTATGAGGAATAAGGACAACATTTTTAAATCTATACAAAAATATTTAAAATATGTGATTGGTTTGTACCTGAAAGGTAGATATTTGGGGAATTTTGTAATAACTTTTTAACTTTTTGGGAAAACAATCTTTTCTCTACATGTAAATTTTCTCCTTTGGATATGAAACATTTACAAATGTGTCAAAAATGCAGTATGCGTCAACTGAAGAGTTTTCTTTTATTGTATATTAATTGGTGTTTTCAAAGCTAATATTCCAAGGAACGCTATTCCTTCAAGTTGCAAGTAGGTGTACTATAAAAGTGTTATACATTCAATTAGGTTCAGAGAGTGTTGTGTTATTCCAACTTGAAAAGGATTTTTAATACAAGACTACTCAGAACTTTTACTATACAGATGTACATTCTTGTTCTCCAAGAAGAGTGTGTGGTAAACAATTTTCCCCAAACGGATTTGACCAGAGTGTTTTTCTTTTTTTTTTTCAAAGCACCTATTGGCATCCACCAGAACTTGTGTTTTGCAAAATCTGACTTGGAAAATGCTCTTCACTTTAGAAGACTCCTCATGACTAGAATGATAGTCAACAGAAAGCATTTCATAGATTTGGAGAGAGATGTGATCCTAGAGGTCACATGTGTTACAACCTCTATGCAGAAAATCCTTGCAACAGCACCTCTGGCAGGTGGTCATCCAACTTTTATTTTAATTCTCTATTTCATGATACTGCAGTCTATGTGAATCCTATCTATTAGTAAATTATTCCATTTATTCAGTCTACATAAGAGTATGACTCATTGGTCCTTATTCTGTTTTGCCCCCTCTCTACATGACAATTCTTCAAATATTTGAAGACAGCTTACATGTCCTCTAATAGATCTTTCTTCTTCCAGATAAGCACTCCCCATTCTTACAAATCTACCACATGTAAAAGAATTATCAGGCTCCCAATTATATCAGCTGTCTTTCCCTATGTGCACTAGAGCCAGACAACTGAACATGATTGCTCGACTCTCCCTACTGAAGATTGGACATTCATTAATGTTAATTCTTATCTGGCTTGTGTTTATATATATATATATATATATATGCATATTTTTGGTTGCTATCAAGTTTACTTATGGTTTAAGGAAAGTTAAAACCGAAGCCAAACAAGATTTTCATTCCATTTCTGTACTTACATATTTAACTTTTTGCAGTTAAGTTTTGTGGGTAATCCTTTCTTACTTAGTCAAGAGAATGCCATACTATGCGTTGTCTGGAAATGCAACTTTCTATCCCTCTGCACTGGTCAAATTATTTGTGAGCTGCAAAATGACAGGCAGGTACGAGTATTTCTATATCTAAAACAGCAGATTTTTGGTGCTAAATTGTTGTTTGCTAAATTTATGCTTGTAAAACAAAATAAGGACATATTATAAATGCATAGATATTTGTATTTTGTGTACACATATACATGCATTTTTTAATTTAAAAAGTAAATGAAGAGATAAACATTTAAGTAACAAGATTTCTATTGTTAAAATCGCCTAATCAAGTTCTAAATTTCAATTTGTTTTTTCTTTCATTCTTGTCCCCACATAACAATAAGACATCTGATTGATTTAGTACTGGGAGAATAACAGAGTTGTTGATGGAAGCAGTGGAGTGTTATTTATGAGACTGAAAGGGTAAATAAAAAATATTTACTTTGGATGAGGGACAACATATTTGCAAAAGCTCCAAAGATTTACTCAATATTGTATCACTGAATAATTCTTTCTTCTATGTCCTTATACATAGTCCTTTTGCGAAAAAAGGAAAAGAAAAAAGTTAATGAGATTGTGGTGTTTTAGGTGTAGTGCAAAAGCAGTTTAGGTAAACGGGTAGAGAAATTAGTTTTGAAGTGTGGGATAATTGTAGAGGGCCCTGGGCAAAAAACAAAACATAGATGTGCAGGAGTCATAGCACATCTTGTCTTCACTTGTCTTTGTTAGTGCAAGTGAAAAGGTTAATGCCGTTCAGTTCCATCAACACAGAGTGAGGAACTGTGCCACCTTTGAAATCTAAAGTTACCCACAGTACAACTGATTTAATTCCTGTGAGAATGGTGCTATTTGCAAGTTTTCTCAGGAATATGAATGTCAATTAACCATGTGCTCCTACTTTGGTACAATCTTTATCTCCTCTATCCTTCTCCTTTTTTGTTATTGTTGTTGTTATAGAGAAATTGTTTTTAAAATCATTATTACATGGAAGGATTCGGTTATTTGAAACTTCCTTTGATTGGAAGAAAAATAGTCAGATGTACACTGGCCTAAAGCGTTGTGTTCTCTAGGCTCAAAATCATCAAATATTGCAATTTCACCTGTGTCCTTAAAATCTCAAATAATCTTTGGCATTTTCTAGTTTTCTACCCTATGTGCTGCAGCTAGTGATTGCATTATTAGCTTTCAATATTCTGGTATAACCTGCCATTTTAAAGTAACAAAATATCAATACATATATATGTGTGTATGCATGTGCAATGCTTTTCCAGACATCCAGCCATCAAGCAACAGTTTTATTCATCCTTCTTGCTTCAGCTTTGTGTCTCTACACCCTTCCCTCTTGCTGAATATCACCAATTCCATTCTCAAGACGCTGTTCTGTGTACCCTCCTAAACATTTACTACTTCCTGCGACCGCTGTCCTCCTCACCCTCATTTTGTTCCCCTTTTATCATTCAATTAAAGGCTGAGCTCAGACCTATGAAGAATATCCCCTGATGTTCTTAGGGATGAATGGAGAAATCGCACCAGGAATTAGATGGAGGACAGGGTCATCTTCTCCTTTCCAGGTTGATGGTTGTGAAATGTAAACTGCCACAGCTTGAAGCCTGAGGCAGTGGACCTGAATGCTCCACTACAGATGTTCACCAGGACTTGGACATGGCTAAAGCTGGGTCTGACCAGCAACAGCAGTGTGACAACTCTGAGGGCATTGTTCAGTAGGGGGGACTGAAGGAAAAATATTCAGTATTGGCTAAAAGTTTATGGTACAAAAATAAAGTATCTTTACCACATATTTGTATATCTTTACATTGTTACTTCAGGCTTTATAATACAGTTACAATTAAGTTCACAAACTGATCCTAGAAAAAGTGCTACATACCTCATTGCTGAATATCACTATGGTCACCTTCGAAGTACTCCCCTTGGGAAGCTATGCGCTGACGCCAGTGCCTAGTCCACCCTTCAAAGCAATTTTGGAACTCTTTTTCTGGAATGGCCATCAGAGCTGTTGTCCTATTACCCTTGATGTCCTGAATATTATCAAAATGTCTTCCTTTCAATATTTCCTTTATATCTGGGTAAAGAAAGAAGTCACTGGGGTCCAGATCAGGTGAATAGGGAGGGTGTTCCAACCGTTATTTGTTTACTGGCTAAAAACTCCCTCACAGACAGTGCCGTGTGAGCTGGTGCATTGTCGTGATCCAAGAGCCATGAATTGTTGGTGAAAAGTTCAGGTTGTCGACTTTTTCATGCAGCCTTTTCAGCACTTCCAAATAGTGAACTTGGTTAACTGTTTATCCAGTTGGTACAAATTCATAATGAATAATCCCTCTGATGTCAAAAAAGGTTAGCAACATCGTTGCAACAAGTTCACAAACTTAATTGTCAGACCCTGTGTATGCACACATTTTTAAATTAAAAGTTATATAAACACTTATTTTCATTGATGTTTTAAATTTTATTAATTTTAAATGTATAAAATACAAATATTCAGTCTGGTATTTCTGTTTTAACATCAATATACAAAAATACCACAATATTGTCTTTTTTCTTTCGATTTGCACCCATAAATATTGAGCATGTGGTGTGTTCTCTTTGTTCTCAATAAATTCCTTTTTGATTTCCATTCTTCTCATTGTAACAGCCACCTATCTCTCCATCAAATTCTGGTCTCTTGATCTTTCTTGTTGATCTTTCATTCACCAAGCAGTGCTTTGGTTCTTCTTGTCCACCTCTTTGAACAGGTAGGTCATTCTGCTTCTCTCCACCAGTTTCTTGCAATTTTAAACTACAATAATCTAGTTTATAAATTAGCTTATAATCTAATTTAAATGCTATAAACCTGTATCTCTCTTTTTTGGAAGTAATTACTTAATTCAGCTCATTTATTAGGTTTTTTCTTTGGGAGAATGATGCCCAGAATATAGTTTTTTCTTCCTTAGTAGATAAAGAATTCTACAAGGAAGTGGTCTATATATATTACTGGGTGCACAAGCAAGTTTTCTCTACTTTCTTTATATTAAACATGTACTTCATGCCAGCAGAGGCCACAGAAGTGAGCGGGCACATATACCAGATCATGCACCCAGCTGGGTAATTCATCCTCATATGTCATACCTCACCTCAGACCCACACTAGTGTCACTTACTGACTGGAGTGACAGGAAAGTTGGGAGATGTATGTGTAAACCAGGAAATACCAAATATGGCAAAGATTGCTGTTAAGGTAATGAGGATTATCTTTTCTATCATAAGCAACATACATGAGACGAATGCACATTTAGAGACTAATATGTTCCAGGTACTCTCAAAGTACCATTGACTGCTTACTTGCTTAATGCTAACTATATGTTTTGATATGTTTTGTTAAATAAATTTATTTCCATAATATTGTAAGTATAGGAGTTGGTTTCATGTAACGGGTATGTCCTTGACGGGAGAAAAATGTCCTTGAAAGGCAGTATTCCTTGCCAAAACATTAGTAGTTTAGATGTACAGTAAGTCCTCATTTAACATTGTCGATAGATTCTTGGAAACTGACTTTAAGCAAAACAGGGTATAACAAAACCATTTTACTATAGGCCAATTGACATGAACATGAGTTATGTACCTACGGCATACTTCTGGTCATACAAACATTGCCAAACTTCTAAATAAAACCCCAAAAACACTTCTAATATTAAACATTGAATGTGAGCTATACATACATTTAAAAAACATTAATTAAAAAAAACACGAGTAAGATAATTATTTTCCATGCACTTTTTTCAGTTCAGTGTCAAGAGTGGCTGGAGCCTATCCTGGCAGCTTAGGGCACAAGATGGGACCCAAACCTGGACAGGATACCCTTCTATCGAAGGGTGCATTACATAAACCTGCATTCACCCGGACTGGGAGAGTGTAACACACCAATTCACCTAATGTGCACATCTTTGGGATGTGAGAGGAAATTGGAGTCTGACAAAAACCCCATACAGACATGGGGGAAACATGCAGACTCCACACAGATAATGACCTGCTGGGAATATATTTTTTCCTCCTCAGAAATATAATGAAACGACGTTGAAAGAAACAACATTATTTGAGGAACTGCTGCAGTCTCAAACAAAGCTATCATTAAAAAAAAAAAAAATTGCTAAATGAATTAATCAGTTGTAGCTCTGGGGCTGCAAGTTAGAGGAAATCTCAACAGAACATATTGTTGTAAACATATGTGTGTATAGTTGTGGATGAGAAAAAGAAGAAGTTTGGGAGAGACATTAAATGTCATTAGTGCTTTATTTGCTTCTAGAAACAAGAGGCAGCAAGATGAAGACAAGCAAATGCACTTTTCAGGCCCTAAGGCGAACAGCCTCTACCCTTATCCTCTCTGATGGAGATCTCACCAGAATCACCTTCCTACTTAGTCCCCTCTTTCTCATTCTTTAGCTCTGCTGGTTAGTGGTTACTTTAAACTTCCTCACAATCCTCTGAGCTATAGATGACACAGTTAAGTATATATACATACATGTACATATGTATATATGTGTGTGTATACACACACACACACACACACACATGCACATATTTCGTGGAAAAGGAGTTGAAGTGGGGAGGGAAGAAAAAGACTGGAGAAGTGGAGGAGTGGGGACTGTGGTGAGGTCACTTTTTCATACTTTCACTGTAATTCGCAAATAGAATCTATTTATTCTGAAGTTTGGAAAGACAGAAAATTCCCACTAGGGTTACAATGCCCTGGAGCATTATGTGTACTTTGTAAAAAGAATTCTGATTCAAGTGTGATTGAAAAACCTTGAAAGCCTCTTGCTACTTTAACAATGTGGTAAAAAATAGTGACTAGGCCTTTAGCAATAGTGTCTTAAAGACTCAGAATTGAAAGGAACAGCCTGGACCTTTATTACTACAAGGAATATTATGTTATTGGAGAAGGAATTGAAGAGTCACTTTTGATTCTTTTTTCTCAAATAAATTAATAATATACCAGTGAGAATTCACTCCCATTATTCACAAGTTAACACTTAACCACATCCTCTTAGTTGTAAAGAGGTAAGATTCAGAGCTCTCTTTCTGGATTCAAATCCTGGCTCCAGTACTCACCAGCCGTATAAACTGGGCCAATTATATACCTCTCTGGCCCTCATTTTCTTCGATCATGTAATGGAGATAATAATAACTACCTCTTATGTCTAGTATAAGGATTAAAAAGTTAAAAACTGTTAAGTGTTTTGAATAGGATCTGGCACAGAATGAAATATTCAATAAATGTTCACCGCAACTTTCTCCATTCGTAGCTAATGAATAATTAAAAAATATTGCATATCATCTTTCCATAAGATGGATACAGAATAGTTGTTGGTACCAAACTGCCACCTCCAATGTACAACTTCTTTGAATTTCAATTCATATTTGGGCAAGGCAAGATGGTGGGATGATGGGAACACTCATCTCATAAGTATGTTTAGATGTTTAGATATATCCACTTATACACATTTTTTGGCTTCCCCAGTATGTATGTGTGTATATATATATATGTGATTTATTTATTTATATATAATTAATTAATTTATTGATTTATTAATTTACATATGTGTATGTAAGTATATATACGTGTGTGTGTGTGTGTGTGTGTGTGTAATTTATTGGGATGACATTGGGTAGTAAAATTATATAGGTAATACATCATCTATCTATTGTATTGTGTGTTCACCACCTGGAGTCAGGTGTCCTTCCATCACCATATATTCGACCCCCTTTGTCCTCTTCTACTACCCGCCCCTCATCCTTTACCCTCTGGTAACCACTAAATTGGTGTCTGTGTCTATGAGTTTTTGTTTGTTTGTTTGTCTTGTTCATTTGTTTCTTTCAGTTTTATATCCCACATATCAGTGAAATCATATGGTTCTCGACTTTTCTGTCTGACTTATTTCACTTAGCATAATAACCTCAAGATCCAAAGTATCTCATCTTTTCTTATGGCTGAGTAATATTCCATGGTATAGACCCTGTTTCCCCGCAAATAAGACCTAGCCAGACAATCAGCTCTAACGCATCTTTTGGAGCAAAATCAATATAAGACCCAGTTTTATATTATGTTAGATAAGACCCGCTCTTATATTATAGTAAAATAAGACTGGGTCTTATATTAATTTTTGCTCCAAAAGACACATTAGAGCTGATTGTCCGGCTAGGTTTTATTTTCAGGGAAACAGGATATGTATCACATCTTGTTTACGCAATCATCTGTTTAAGGAAACTTGGTTGTTTCCATATCTTGGCCACTGTGAATAATGCTGCAGTGGACATAGGGGTACATATATCTTTACAGATAAATGTTTTTAGATTTTGTGGGTAAATACCCAGAAGAGGAATTACAGAGTTGTGTGATAATTTTATTCTTAATTTTTTGAGGAATCTTCATACTCTTTTCCATAGTGACTGTACCAATGTACACTCCACCAGCAGTGTATGAGGGTTCCTTTTCCTCCACAGCCTCTCCAACACTTGTTATTACTTGTCTTGTTGATAATAGCCATTCTAACAGGTGTGAGGTAGTATCTCATTGTGGTTTTGAATTGCATTTCCCTAATAACTAGTGAAGTTGAGCATTTTTTCGTATACTATTGGCCATTTGTATGTCTTCTTAGAAGTGTCTGTTCAGGTCCTCTGCCCATTTTTTAATTGGATTGTTTGGGGGTTTTTGTTGTTGTTGTTATTGAGTTGTATGAGTTCTTTATATATTTTATGTATTAGCCCCTTTTGAGAGCGGTTGTTTTCAAATATCTTCTCCTATTTGGTTGGTTGCCTCTGTTTTGTTGATGGTTTCTTTTGCCGTGCAAAAGCTTTTTACTTTGATATAGTTCCATTCACATATTGTTGTTTTTACTTCCCTGGCCTTTGAAGTCAAATTCATAAAATCCTCTCTGAACCCAAGGTCCATATGTTTGGTATCTGTGCTTTCTTCTGTGTAACTTATAGCTTCAGGCCTTATATTTAGGTCTTTCATCCATTTTGAACTAATTTTGGGATATGGTGACAGATAGCAGTTTAGTTTCATTGTTTTGCATGTGGCTTTCCAATTTCCCAGCAGTATTTATTAAATAGGCTGTCTTTTCTCCATTGTATGTTTTTGGCTCCTTTGTTAAACATTATCTGTCCATATTTATGGGGGTATATTTCTGGGTCCTCAATTCTATTCCATTGGTCTGTGTGTCTGTTTTTCTGCCAGTACCATGCTGTTTTGATTATTGTTGCTTCAAATACAAATGGAAGTCAGGGAGTGTGATACGTCCAGCCTTGTTCTTTTTCTCTCAGGCTTGCTTTGGCTATTTGGAGTCTTTTGTGATTCCATACAAATACGATTTCTTTTGTTTTGTTTCTTTAAAAAATGCCATTGGGATTTTGATGGGGATTGCATTAAATCTGTGTATTGCTTTGGGTAATATGGCCATTTAAACTCTGTTGATTCTTCCAGTTCATCAACACAGAATATCTTTCCATTTCTTTGTGTCTTCTTCAGTTTCTTTTAATAATGTCATAGTTTTCAGTGTGGTCCTTCACATTCTTGGTTAAGTTTAGTCCTACGTATTTTATTCTTTTTGTTGAATTGCAAACATAATTTTTTTTTCATTATATTTTCTGAAATTTCATTGTTAGTATATAGGAATGCAATGAATTTTTGTACACCGGTTTTGTATCCTGCAACTTTACTGTATTTGCTTATTGTTTCTAATATTTTTTTAGTGGGGTATTTAGAGTTTTCTATATAAAGAATCATGTCATTTGCAAAAAGTGACAATTTGATTTCCTCATTCCCAATTTGGATGCCTTTTATTTTTTTCTCTTGCCTGATTGCACTGGCTAGGACTTCAATACTATGTTGAATAACAATGGTGAAAGGATGCATCCCTATCTTCTTCCTTATAGTAGAGAGAAAGCTTTCAATTTTTCACCAGTGAGTATGATATTGCCTGAGGATTTGTTGTATATGGCCTTTATATGTGAGGAACTTTCCTTCTATACTCATTTTATTAAGAGTTTTAATCATAAATGGATGTTGTATCTTGTCAAATGTACCATTTTTCTTAACAGCTCTATTATTTCTAACTATCTTCAAACATGACACCTTTAACCCACATCTTTTCACATGGATGTGTCTTGTTTTATTTTGCAGGATCTGGAACTCCAGATGGTACAACTTGAATTTTAAGATAAATATAGAGTGAATGGAATGTTCTTAGCTTTAATTTATTTTAGTCTAAATGATGTATGGTTACTGCTAAGAGATTTTGGAGACTTTACACTAATTGTAGAGAAAATCTTTCTGCATGCTTGCTTTATCGAGATCTGATCCCAGTCTAATTACAAAGTCATGTAATTTGTTGTTGGACAAAGGATTTCAATTTAGTCAAGTGCAGACACCTATCACCATGACTTTAATTTCTCTGAACCATATTGCTCTAGCTTGAGTCCTAAATGCAATGCTGGACTCCTGGAAGTAAATGAAATAAATATTGCTGTGTCATTCTCTCACCAGACCACTTAGAGTACCCACACACTGAGTATTTACTAGAACAAAAAGAAAGTACTATCACTAACTTTCCATCCCCTCATAAATATATTTTAAATATTAAGTATATAATTATTTTCTTCCAGATTATTTCAATATTTTTAATTTTTCTTCATCAGATTTTAATACATTTTTAAAATTATTGTACATACAAGTTCACATTTATGTTGATTATGTGCATAGGGCCTAACTCCCTTAGGTAAGTATAGTCCTATGAAGTACTAAAGTTTAAGAAACTGGCATCACAGATATGGCACTTATATAATATAAATAGTCCTTAATATAACTTGAACATATACAGGAACAGAAGCAAAGCAAGTACAGTATGTCATGGAAGGAAGGACTCACATCAATTCTGGAAGAGTAGAGAGAAAAAGATATATTTTTTAAAATGTCAGGTGTGCTTGAAGAAAGGTTGACAGACTCTGGGCAACAAGGAAAGAAAAGTGAAGTCTATCAGTAAACAAATTTTAGCAAATAACTCTTAGCCTGCACTCTTAAAATTCCAAAACATTCAATTTGCCAACATGCCAGGTAACACCGATGTTAATTATAGATTTTAAAGACTTTAACAGCAGCAACAATGTATAATTATTAATATATACCTCATTACCTGCCTAAAGTGATACAAAGAACAATGAAAAACAGGACAAACAAAAACTTCCTTTCTTGAACTAGGTTGCCAATCTTTATGTGAGCCAAGCTTCTTGAAAATGTAATGAATATTCCTTGGTTTCCCTTTTATATTTTCATGATATGTCCTTCTGCAAAATAAAATCTTCTCCCAGACTCTATTGAAACTTTTCACTCTAAGGTAACTAATGATCACTTTTTGCAAAATCGAGTCAGTTTTCTTTTTTTTTTTTTGCACTTGTTCTTTTTTATTCATACTTACTAAAGCTCTTTAATGCATTAAACACAGTTAACCTTGAAAATCCCATTACTTTATTTCCATAACAATCCTCTTTCTTGTTTTCCAACATTTCTGGTATCTCTGATCATTTTGTCCTGCTTTCTTCATGGATTCTACTCTTCCTAACCCAATGACAAATTGATCTTCTCCCTCTACATATTTTCCTTAAGTAACTTATCCACAGTGATGGCATATATCCTCTTATACATTGAGAACCTCAGTTATGTAGATCAGGGGATCAGCAAACTATGGCCTATAGGCTGAATTTGTCTTGCCAATTTTTTTTTAAAGATTTTTATTAAAATATAGCTAACATACAATATTAGCTTCAGGTGTACATCATAGTTATTCAATAGTACCCACCTGGCACTATGCATAGTTATTACAATATTGTTGATTATATTCCCTATGCTAAAGAAGTGATCACCATGATAAGTCCAGCAACCATCTGACACTGCACCATGCTATCACAATATTATTGACTATATTTCCTATGTTGTATATTACATCCCCAAGAATTATTTGTTTTATACTTGGAACTTTGAAGCTCTTATTCCCCTTTAACTTCCCCTCCTTTTTATTTTTCAATTACCATTGATATTCAATATTACTTTATGTTAATTTCAGGTGTACAGGATAGTGGGTAGACATTTATATAATTTACAAAGTAAGTGATCCTCCTGACTAGTACCCACCTGGCACTATATATGTTTATTACTATAATATTGATTTTACCCCCTATGTTTTACATCCCCATGACTATTTTATAACCACCAATTTGTACTTCTTAATTCCTTTACTTTTTTCACCTGCCCCCAACTATCCCCATCCATCACTCTGATAAATCTAGTACTCCTATGACACCATACATAATTATTACAATAGTATTGACTATATTCCATGTGCTATACCCTGCATCCCCATCACTACTGTGTAACAACCAATTTGTACTTCTTAATCCCTTAACCTCTTTCACCCACACCCAAACCCCCTCCCATGTGGCAATCATCAAAATGTTCTCTGTATCTATGAATTTGTTTCTGTTTTATTTATTTGTTTTATAAGTTCTTTAGATTCCACTTATAAGTGAAATCATATGACATTTGTCTTTTGTTGTCTGACTTATTACACTAAACACAATAGCTCTATCCATGTTGCCACAGATGACAAGATTATATTCTTTTTTACGGTTGAGCAATATTGCATTGTATATATGTATCACCTCTTCTTTATCCATTCATCCATTCAGGGACACCCAGGTTGCCTTCTTATCTTAGCTATTGTAAATAATTTTGCAATGAATATTGCATGTCTCCTTAAAGTAGCATTTTGGGTGGGATTACTAGGTTCTACTTTGTCTCTTGTTAAAGTCTTTGTTTTAATGTCTATTTTTTTGTCTGGTACAAGTATTGCTATCCTAGGTTTTTCTTTGTTTGTTTGTTTCCATTTTTATGAAGTATATTTTTCTATCACTTTACTTTCAGTCTGTGTCCTTTGATGAGAAGTGAGTCTCTCGTAGGCAACATATGTAAGGGTCTTGTTTTCTTATCCATTCAGCCACTCTATCTTTTGATTGGAACATTTAACCCATTTACATTGAAAGTAATTGTTGATAGGTATGCAGTTACTGACATTTTATTATTCATATATATATATATATATATATATATATATATATATATATATATATCTCCATCTTAAAGAAGTCCCTCTAAGATTCCTTGTAATACTGGTTTGGTGGTGATGAGCTCCTTTACCTTTTTCTTGTCTGAGAAGCTTTTTCTCTTTCCTTCAATTCTAAATTATAGCTTCTCTGGGTAGAATAATTTTGGTTGTAGGTCCTTGCTTTTCATCACTTTGAGTATTTCCGGCCAATCCCCTCTGGCCTGCAAAGTTTCTGTTAAGAAAGCAGCTGACAGTCTTATGGGAGCTCCCTTGTAGGTAAATAACTACTTTTCTCATGCTGTCTTTAAAATTCTTTCTTTGTCTTTAAACTTTGGCATTTTAATTATGATATGTCTTAGTATTGGCCTCAGGAGAGGACCAGCTTCAGGTCAAGTTCAGCTTCAGCCTGTGTCCCATTCTGGGCCACCTGGCAGGAGCCACAAAGCAATCCACAGATGTCTGTCACCTGTGCCAAGCTTGGAAGTGCCTTGAGAGGCCAAACCACCAACCAAGGTTGGCTGCCGCTGATGCTGGGCTTTGGGCTCCTCAGCCAGAGGTACAGGACACACTCTAGCCAGATGCTGCTTGTCTGGGTTTTGCAGCCATTGAGAGACCCTAGGCAGCATGAACCTAAGCAGGCAATTTGTACGAAAAAGCCACTAGAAGAAGCATGGTTGTACCCAGAAGTTGGGTGGGGCAGGGTCTCAGAATCCCTAGGTTGTGGTGAATAAGCTTAATCAGCTATTGCAGCCACCTGTGTCTGCATGTCAGAAAGGGGGAGGGCTTGACAAAGAAACAATGGCCTCCATCAGCTCCTCTGTCTGGGAGAAAGCTGCTCCTCCAACCCTGGTCCTGAAGCCAGAAAACTCAGTTATCTCCTGTATGTCCCTGTTGCCTCTCCAGCTTCTGCTGCAGCACTGGAGCTCAGAGCCAATTATTCTGTTGGTAAGTCTGTATGTAGGCCCTTTAAGAGGAGCATCTGGGAATCCAGTATCTCTTGGTCTCACTCAGCCACAATCTCCACTGGTTTTCAAAACCAGAAATTATGGGGACTTCTCTCCCTGGCACTGATACCCTGGGCTGGGGAGCCTGGTGTGCCACTGGGACCCCTTGCTCCTTTGGCAGGGGGACCCTCACAGCCAAGATATTGCTCCCAAATTTTAATGGTCGCACGCAGTGTACAACCAGCCCGTTTTACATCTCTGCCTCTCCCACCAATCTCAAGGTAGCTTCTTCTGTATGTCCTTAGTTGTAGGGCTTTGGTTCAACAAGATTTCAGGTGACTGTTAATGATGGCTATTTTGTAGTTTCATTGTAATTTTGATGTGGCTGTAAGAGAATGTAAGCATGGTGTTTACTATTCTACCATCTTGACCAGAACCATTGCCACTTGTTTTTGTAGATAGTTTCAGTGAAACAGAGCCATGCCTATTTGTTTTGTCTATGGCTGCTTTCATGCTACAAAGGCAAGGTCGAACAGTTGCAACCAAGACCATACAGTCTTCAATGATGAAAATACTGTTTGATCCTTTACACTGAAAAAAAAAAAAGGGGGGGGGGCAACATCTGATCTAGTCTTTAAGATGAAACTTTCAGTCTAGCCTGTACAAAAACTAGCATGAAAGAATCAGCAATATATTTTTGGAAAATGGCAAGCATTCTCTAAGGTTGGGATGATGGTTGGGTGGGCTATTTGCAAAAATGTAAGCTGAAAAGAAAATTTAAGCCTGGATGTGAAAGTTTGTTGGTTTTGTTTATTAACTTTATGCTTGAGTGATTAAACATCATAATAAACATAATGAGAAGCCTAATTTTCAACAAGAAAGGAACATATGATTGACATTTCTAAAAGGTATTTATAGTGACAGGTTAGAGGGTAAGCACATGACAATGAGGAAAAAACCTTGTTACAGACAAAATTTGGGAGTCCATTGCAAAAAAAAATCTACTAAGAGAAGTTACTTGCTTAAACTAAGTCAGTGTCAGTAGGAGCAGATAGGAGGAATCAGATTCAAGAGATAATTCTGAGATAAGTCTATAGGACTTGTGGTCTATTTAGCTGAAACTGGGTGGGGCTGGAGAAGAGGAAGATGGGTAGAGGGCAAATCTGACAGGTCTGGCAAAGCTGACACAGCAGGCAGTTTTGCTATTAACCATGAAATTAACTGTCCACAAAAAGAGGAAAGGATTTTAGGGAGCAAGAGAATGAGCTTGTTTGGAACTATGTTAAACTTGAAATGCCTTTGAGACACTGTCTAGGCGACAATTAGAAATATTAAAGTGGAACATATGGTAGAAACGAGAATAAGGAAACAAATCTACTATTTGATAAATATTATATAATGAACTTGAGGACAAACTTATACAACCACTAGATTGTCCCTGTTTCTGAAAGCCTAGCTTAAGTATTTCTTTTTCAAAATAAAGTACATATTCTTAACAGATCCTCTGTCAAAATGCTAAGCTGTTGTAAGAGTAACATATTAAATATTGATTCACACCAATATGTTATCTTGAATTATTCTACTGACGGACTTTAGCTATTTAAAGAAGGCTTTAAAAACACTGGATCTAGGTTACAGAGTATGATACATTTTAGAAAGTCAGAAACACAGGTTTTATCAGGCAATGCGAATATGGTAGTATACCAAAACAGAGAGGTGGGGTAAGGTCAAGGTGAGGGCAAAAGGAGCAGAAAAATAGGGAAGAAAGTCTAGGAATAAGTGGATGTGGAAAGTAAAGAAGGGCAGTGCCTACCGATTTCCCAGTTTGGAACAGTTTTCTGAATGTACCAACTGTCCTCCTGGCTTTTGTTTTGTTTTTGTTTTAATCATTGCTCCCTTTTAAAAAGTCTTAGAATGACAGTATACCATACATTTGAGTTTCAATTAAACATTCAAAAATTGAAAAGCATACAGCTAAATTCTCTTAATTATTTTTTCAGTTTTATGACTAAAATATTTTTAAAAGGATTTTTAAGGAAAAAGTTCTTTGGTAGCTTTAAATAATGCAGAAGGCTCTCCAAACATTGCCTATAATACACAATTCATTGCATTTTAGCTCCTTACAAATGCTTTAAAATCCCATCTAGCCTAGCTATTTTTTTCTTAATAACTTTTTCTATATGTGCATTTTCTTCAGCCCTTAAAAGATTAGGGAAAGGTTTAGATAGTAACTATTTGATTGCGTCAGTCTATGTTTCCTGAATCCCTGGCTGATATTTTAATGCTCAAATTGTAAGGCAACACTCTATGCGATTGCATTTAAAAAAAATTATTACTACCCTCCAGGCCTTAAAGTGCTTTCATCATTGGCATGACTAGAAATATAATATTGATATAAATAAGCATATATTTGACCCCTACTGAGGTTACTACATTGAGGGGTGGAAGAGGAAAATACTTAAGAAATGTTATAAAGGAGAAAAATAGACAAATACTAATTATGATAAAAATTCTTTTATTTTCAATTTCACCTCCTCATTGCTTTGTATACCAATTACTTACTATTCCTATTTCTACAGTTTATCAGTAGAGATTTATTAAAATCTGACTCTGATTCACTGCATTTAAATTTATGAAAAATCTGTGACTAAGTGTATGTATATATATGTATATATATATTTATATATATATATTTGTGCATATATATACATATTTATATTGTACACATATATGTATAAAAGTATGTGTGTGCATGTACGAGTATATTTGTATTTGTTAAGTTGTCCAGAGGCAATAAAGAAAACTATTTAAGACTAGAAACATAACTTATGATCATACCAAATTTTATTCTTATTGGTAAAGTATTACTTATAAAAATATATAAAAACAGTATATTTTAACTACTTTGCAATAATATTTTTTGG
>NC_133752.1:170095789-170163289 GCF_036562045.2 Rhinolophus sinicus
TTTCTCAGAAGTTTAAGAGCTTGGAAATGTATATTAATACAGAACAAAAAATTCAAAAACTGCTGCACCATTGTAAGGAGTTTCATTTGAAAATCAAAAAAACAACACTGTCATTATTTTTATTCTTTGTTCACAGTTTTTATCTGACCATAGAATTTGAGTGAGTAGATCAGACTACAACAGAGACTGCTCCAACAACTTAGATTCTTAGTTCCCTCCCTAGTTTCTGACTAGGTTCAGTAAAAGACTCTTTCAGAAACATAAAATCTAGTGACAATGAAATTAATCATAATGTACAAAAGAAAAGCAGCTGGCAACCAAACACTGAATAAAGCCAAATGTGAATTTAACTAGCTATCAACCTCAACATATGGAATATATACATATTATATATATATAATATATTATATATAAATTTATATATATTATTTATATATTATATATATAAATTTATATATTATATATATATATATATATATATATATATAATATATACACACACACATATATACATATATATTAGCAAGGCACAATTGGTATTGATGTCTTTTTATTTGTATGTGTAAGATTTCCTCTATTACCTCCAAATTACTTTTATTATTACTGCTTTATACATATTAAATTCAACTAAACATAATAAGCATAGCTTGCCTCTTTTTGAAGATCAGATCTCATTAAAATCTTGTCATTATAGATATGCAGATAATTCTATATCTGCTGATTGGCCAGTACACTTTTGAAATAAGTTTTAACACGTTTTTGCCAAAAACCAGCTTCAAGTTAAAAATTGGGGAGAGCTGTAATGGATGTTTTCTTCCATATGTGAACATGAGAACACCTACATCTTCAAAATATAAAGAGGATATTGGAACTTAAGTTACTGCCATAAGGAACTAATATATCCTGAATTTAATTTGTAATTTCTTAGGGTCAATTATCAGTTAATTCTTATATGAGATTATGTTCAAATTTATAGTTTTTCTGGTTCATCATAGCACAGAGTGGTCTCTGACTGAAATTGCCCATTAGTATCTGTATAGGACAGTCACTGTTTGATCTGGTCCTGTCACTTATTATCTTCTGTACATTGGGAACAGTCTGCATTTCAGACATGTTTCTTATTGACCATTATCCTAAGTCAATGTATGTCATACGATATTAAAATCAGCAGAATGTTTAGAAGCAAGATACTCATTCACATACAGATTTAGAGAAGTAAAGGTCATATTCGAATATTTGTTCCTTTATTAAACCTGAATTTCAGTACATTTTAAGGGTATAAAAATAGATTCACTGTAAATACCAAAATACAAGATATTTGATAAAAAGATACACAATTGAGGCCAGGATTGGGGTCAGAATCTTTTCCTATGTACTTTGGGATAGCTGTAGAATATACCTGTGCAACCTTTCTATTTTATCTTAAAGTTTGTTATTGTATTAAACCAAATTTTAAAAACCTAACACATGTTAGCACAGAGCACTTGAAACCAATACCTATCATAGACAAAGAGGTCAGGAAAAATGAAAGTCCAAGTAAGCACAATACTAGAACTCTATTATTTAGAGACCGTCATCTATTGTTTAGCTAATATATTATAAACAACCACTATTTGCCAAGCCATCTTCCCAATCCTAGAAAGAAAAATGAGAACAATATATTACCCTTGTCCTTAAGAAATAAACATTCTCCTTGGGTAAATAGTTTTGTGAGCAGATAATTAGGATACATCAGAGTAAGTGCCACGAGAGAGTACAAGTTAAGTTCTTTGAGAGACCAAAGAAGGCAAGTCAACTCTACCTGGAACATTAAGACTAGTATGATGAAATAGATATGTCATTTCTTGAATCAGAAAAAGTAGACAATTAATGATATTCTAAAGGTTAAATGTGCTTATTTCAAAAAGAAATACAGAAATAAGATTAAAGGAATATGCCTCTATTACAGAATTTTTCTATAGGCAATTCCCTTGTGACTAATTATAATAGTAATAAAAATAGCTAACATTTACTACACACTTATTATGCACCAGATGTTCTAAATGCTTACTTGCATTAACTTGATCGCTCCTCATAACAATCATTGATGTATTAGTACTATTTGCAGTTTATATATAAGGAACCCAGGACACTGACAGGCTCAATGACTTCTTCAAGGTCAAGTAACAGAACTATTTGATTGGTGCAAAAGTAATTGTGATGTTTTGCAATTATTTTTAACCTTTTAAACCGCAATTACTTTTGCACCAACCTAATAGAACGCCAACAGAGGATATGAACTTAAGCAGTCAGTCTCCAGAGCCCGAAATAGTAAGGTTTTTATTTTCAATAAAGTGCTTTATGATGGACCAATAGTAAGCACTCTGTTTTGAATAGTATTTTTTGTAAAGTTTTCCTTCAATATCTCAAATGTCTCAAAGACTAGCCTGCTGCTCAGAACCACTTCACTCTTTGTGCATTATGAAGTTAGCTGGTTCTAAGCTCCATAGCAATATATCTTTGAGAGCAAACAAGAACTGGCTTACTTTATTCCTCAGCTTTTGACAATCTTTATTATTTCATTTATCTGCTATTCATAGCGAGATGTAAACATCTTACTTCCCAGTATGATCCTCATATCAACAGTAGGTCAGTTTAAAATATTGGGAATCAATATGTTATAAAACATCAGCCAGAACTAAAAAGGCAGGCCCAGAGAAAATTCATTGAATGTCAAATAAAAAATAAACACCAACAGTTAAAAATGTAATAAGATAATAAATAAAAGCAGGGAATTAAAAAATTTTCTTAACCCAAAAAGTAATTTGACAAGTAAGATATACCTGTATTAAACACAAAGCCACTTACAATGCAGGGGGCAATGAATTTTTCATGCTGGTAGACAGAACAATTCTTTTCTAAATTTAATAGACAGAATACATGACATTAGTGCCATTGATAGTGAGGTTTGGGACTCAGGAAAGGAGGGGCACGGGAGCCTCTGTGAAGACATTAGCTAGCACAGGCTCTACATTTTTTTATTGATTTGTGTAGACACTTAAGACTAAATGTTTTTTGACTGAGGATCTCTTTTTCATCCCAGATATGTATGCATATATTTCTTATGTGCAGGTACTCGGCTCTGTTTTTGTTTTTCTTAGTTTTATACCTTCTTATCTCTCTCCTTCAAACTTGCACAATCTGATCCTGCTGTCAGTTGGTCAGTCAGCCTGTGTCTGTGTGTGACATCTTTTTATTGACCTATCATTGAATCCACAGTTCTATAGAAAGCCTCACAAAAAGTGACAAAAGAAGTAGGGCATTGCATTCCTTTTGGGCTGCTTAAAATTTAATGTGCAATGGCTAATAATCAAAAGGAAACAAATAATATTCTTGAACCTTGTTGCCTAGATAAAATAGTCAGGAAGGCAACAGTCTAGGATGTGCGATTGTGGTCCTGCAATTCTCACAATAAAACCAGTGAAAAATACATCACCTAATACACTTCCACGTACAGTAGGGTTCAGCACATATTTCTTGCCTTCAATGCTGCTGTTTTTAGGGCCAGATACATCCCTAGGAGTCATAGCCTTCCACATGGGCATTTCCTTTACCTAGCTGTAGCACCCATGAGGCTCTCAACATGAAATATAAGCATAAGCTAAGGAATGAGTCTCTAATTGTGAAAGGGCAGTGATCAGAGAGTACTCAGAAAAAAATTTTGTTTTGTTGGTATTTTTGGCAGAGTACCCAAAACCATAGTAACTGCAAATATATATTCACGTGTGTTTTTTCAATGAATGTTTTTTTAGTCTCTCATGTGTCTTAGGCAGTATGCAAATTTCTAGAGGAAATGCACAACTCCTACCCTCAAGGTTCTTACTCGCTAATGGATAAAGATGGGTATATTTTGTGAGTGAGTGTGTGTGTATTACATATATGAATAACTGAATAAAGAAATAGCATTCTACAGAGGATATTATAGGAAATGCAGAGAAAGGGTACTAACAAATCTGGGATATAATAGGAAGGATTGGAAAATTGTCTTGAAGACGACACCTGAACTCTATATGAAGAGTGGGAAATAGTTTTGCAACAGAGGGAAGCCAGAAGCTAAAACTGTAGATCAACTTCTGTAATGAACATAAGCAATGTGGAAAGCAAGGTAGAGAGTAGCAAAGGGTGAAGGTATGATTGCAGGCCCGGGTCAAATCACAGAAAGCCTAGATACCATGGAACAGATGTGCTCCAGGTGGTGGTGAGGGCTGGCAATGGAATACATAATCCAGGAAAAGGAGGAAAGTGGCAAAACTACAGATAAAAGTCCTGGTTAGGAGACTCTCACTGTAGTTCAGAGAAAATGGAGACCTGGCCTAGAGTTTCAGTCTCAGTGCTTGTAGGGAGGCAACAGGGCCAAGATACAGGAGTAGATATATCTGCATGTGGTGAATGATGAGGGTGAGGGAGAAATCACAAGTTACTCTCTAATATCAAATGTGGGCCACTGGACAGGTCATCAGTTAAGATAGTAATATTTACATGAAAAAGAAAGCGGGTTTATGGGAAGTGTTAAGTTCAGATGTGGCAAATGTGTTATTAAGATATACTAAGATAGTCAGGTCCATTGGTAATCTAAAGCTTAAAGGAGCAGAAGATATATAATTTGGGGGGGGTGTCAACCATATGTTTGCAATAATTGGAACTCTGCTCTGATTATGTAAAGCAGCCCAAACATAGTGTGCAAAATAACTAAGGTCATATTCCAACATTGGGAATACCAACATTTAAAGGACAAATTACAAATGAGGTGCCTAAAAAGAGACTGCAAAATCTGATACTGGTATCACAGAGTACAAGGACTTCAATAATTTCCAATAATGTGCAATTTCAATTGCAGATGATCTGCAGAGTCAAGAATTTGCAGCAAAAAACAAACAAACAAAAAATCTGATAAAATAAGTCTATAAATCACATATTGCATTTGGCAGTTAGAAATCCTTATTGATTACAGAAAGATCAGATGTGACAAATAGGTATAATCAGGAAACAAATGGTGTCAGGTTATGAATGAACACATGAATATATGAGTATATATGTCTCTGAAAAATTTTGGAGGAATATTCTAAGAACTAAAAATTTAATTTGAATTAAGGCAGGAGGTTGTTGTAATTGATGAGAAGGACTTGAGAAGATTATTGTTTGAAGACCAGGGTCTGGTATGGTATGAAATTTAAAGATAGAAAAGAGAGGAGGTGACAGTTGGAATAATATCCCAAAGAGGATATAAGGTGATAAAATGAAGGACAAAGATGAAGTTTTTGGTCTTGAGGAAGAACATATTGGCCTATGAGCCTAAACAGAAGGTGAGAGAATGGTTGAGGTACAAATGATTTTTACAGTTAGTGAGGTAATCAATTGAGCAGCATCCCACCTGAAGTCCTCTGGTGTTGGACGCCAAAAGTGAGAGGAAAAAAAAAAAAAAAATTGGTAGGGAGATTAGGAAAACAGGGGAATTTTGGAAATAGTTTTTGAAGAAAATGAGAAAGGGAGCTGATCAAGTAAAACCCTGATGAACAGAACAAGGAGTTCAAGCAGATTTCTCAAAGCATAGGTTTGCAGTATTGATAAGTGGGGGTACCACAGTTTTAAACAACAGATTTCAAATATTCACATATGAGGTTGAAGAAAGCCCATTTGAGTATTTATTTTGTGCTATAATCTGTGGAGCAGATATGGCAGGGAAGTAGTTATCTATTCAGCCATTTGTTCTGTTTAGTCAACTTTTTAGAAGCAACAGGTTCACCTCTTCACCACCAACTTCAATGGCCTCCATCATGTTTCCCTGGTCTCCATCCTGAGCCCCTTGTCCACACCAGCCATGGACTCCACCTCTACTAGCTACCCCTCTAAGGTTTTATAAATTGGGAATTTCGAAGGGTGATTTCAAAAACTTAGCAAATTGTCGTAAGTGAATCTGGTCCTCAATCCACATTTATCCATCTTATGAGCTCTACTCCAAAACAGGGCTCAAATCTATCCATTCCTCTCTTTCCCCACTAGGATCACTTTATTCCAAACCACCATCTTCTCACCTAGCCAATAGCCACCATTTTCTAACCAATCTTCCCTCTTCCGATCTTGTCTATTTTTAAGCCCTTCTCCTCACAATAGACTAGTGATCATGTTTTAAATGTTATAAAAACGATGTGTTACCCCTTGTCTTCTTGCACTTAGCATAAAACCCACCTTCCTTAATCTGGCCTATAAATTTCTATAGGGCAGAACACCTGTCATTGACTGCATCTCCCACTACTTGCTCCCTTGCCTAAAATGCTCCCAGCCACACAGATCTTCTTTGATTTTCTTGAACTTGCCAAGCACATTCCTGCCCTAGAGTCTTGTGTTGCTATTGCTTTTTTCCCTCAACCCAGAACGCCCTTCCATCTGATTTTCCCCTGGCTGGCTCTTTCTCATGCTTCAACTTGAGCTTGAAGGCTACCTCCTTGGAGAAAATTTTCTTTATTACTCTATCTGATGTACACCACCTCTTCATCTCTCCATAACTCTATTATAATATATCATTTTCTTAATAAAATGTATTATTTCATAATAAGTTGAAAGGAAAAAAATGTCATTAATGTATTTTACTATTTGTTTCTCTCTTTTACACTAGATTGTAAAATCTCTGGGGGCAGGAAGCATGTCTGACTTGCCTAAATGCCTTGTTCAGAGTCCAAAATGCCAGCTCATAAAACAAATGAAAATGAACAGGTGACCTGCTAATTGACAAATAAGTAGAATTAATTTGGCTGATCCTGTCTCAAGCGTTTAACAGTATTGTTCAAGTTTTCATTCGTGAAACCCTTTCACCTTGGATGTCTGCAACATCTTGTACTGCTTTTGTTCTTACTTCTTGGAACACTTACTGTCATTTACAATTTCCTTTCCCCCTAAATGCCCCTTAAATATTAGCATTCTTTGGAGATTTACCTTTGGCCCTTTATTCTTCCTAGTCATCTCATGTTTCTAAGATAATCTAAATCATGGTCACCACTTTGACCAAACCTGTATGCTAATGACTTCCAAAGTCTTCAGCCCACACCTTTTTCCTTCAAGTGGTTTAAAGTTGTTTATCCAAATGCCCAGTAGTTCTAAACTAATATTTCTAAGTTCTCTAAAATTTAAGATTTCTGAAATTAAACAATCTATTATTCATATCCCTACCCTGTTTCTGCTTTTATATCTCTCATGGCATCACCATCCATCTAGTTACCTAGGTCATTTTTTCAGTAAATATTTATTGAATGATTTCTATGTGCCAGGCACCATTCTGGGAACTTAGAATAGGTATATCAGTATATAAAACAAGTGCTTGCACCTGCTGGTGCACGAGCGCATGCACACTCACACCAAAACAACAAAAACCTGCTTACGTTCATCTTAGAAACCTTAATCATCTTAGAACCTTTTTTTTTCTCATTTCCTATTTCTAGTTGGTAACCCAGTTTGTAAATACTTTTGCTTACAAACTTTTAATTCATCCCATTTTCTCCATTCCTTTTCTGCCTACCTTAGTTCAAGTCCTTACTATCTCTAGCATTACAATAACTTTTTAATTCGTCTATCTGCCTGAGGCTACCCTACAATCCACCTCCAAATAACAATGCAAATCATTCAAAAATGCAAATCTGATGATCCTCTTCTAAACTAAAATCTTTCAGTGGATCCCCATCCCTACAAAATGAATGTCTTGTTTATACATCTATCAAAATCAAGCCCAGGGGACTGACGCAGAACAAGTCAAAAATCACAATTATGTAAAGGAAGGAGAATAAAGAGCCCTAGGTGAACACCCCAAATATTCCAAAGTTTTCATTACAGCACATCATCATAATATGAAATGTGCTGGCACCAGCTGGAATAGACCAAGCAGATCCAATCAAGTTAAGCATGTGTTTTTTCATCATAGAAATATTGCTTTCATTTTCTCTCTATCATTCTTTGTGCTTGTTATATGTTCTTATTTTATACTATCAGTTAAATTATTAAGTATAACTTTAACTTCCAATTCCTGATGACTTATGAATACACTGAGCAAAACTGTTCTCTAATGTAGATTTGTATGGGCCATACTAGCTATTTTTACTGAAGATATGTGTCATAATAAAGCAAGATTTATTTGT
The DNA here is from genome assembly GCF_036562045.2 of Rhinolophus sinicus. Taxonomy (NCBI): domain Eukaryota; kingdom Metazoa; phylum Chordata; class Mammalia; order Chiroptera; family Rhinolophidae; genus Rhinolophus; species Rhinolophus sinicus. The sequence goes on from NC_133752.1 coordinate 170,103,952, forward strand.
GTACATAATTCTCATTTCAACCTCAATTTTCTTGTAAGGAAAACTTTATAGCAAATAACTAGTTATCTATTGGGCCAATGTAGAATTCATCTTGATTGTTACTTAATGAATAAGGCAAACTAAATCATTTGACTTTTCTTTGAATAATTTCTGTAATGATATATTATTTATAAATTTATGACTCCCTTTGAACCAGAGTAACTTTACTCTTGACCTTATTTATTTTTTTAATTGGAGGTAAAACTGACATTATAGGAATAGATTGCTTTATTTGAACGATATGTTAAACAAAGTCATATCAGCCATTGTTTTCTTTGGATGGCAGAATCAATCAATCCTCCTATCAATCAAATACTTATTAGGTGCCAACCTTGAGCCTGACATTGATCCAGTCCTGTGTATTAGTGAAACAATAAGTACAAAAAGGGGAAAATAAGATGATAAATTCCAAATTATGAAGTTTATTAAAATATTTTTATTTTCATCAATATGAATTGCGTATATATATTTTTATGCAAACAGTCTTTGTAAAAAGCATTATTTTTTGTTTGAAAGATATAAAGTATTATTTAGAATCTGATACTATATTAACTTCCATGGTCTTCAGATGTCTTCAAGAAAATCTGTTTCCTAGAGCTTTTGTGTGTGCCATTTGGTGGCTTTCTATAATTTTTCCCTATTGAAGAAATAAACCAGTGCCTCCATCTTAAAAGTCACAGCATTGTGTCACTGTGCCATCTTAGGTCTGTCAGAGGGCTTATTTGAAAGGAACTAGTTTTGAGCTCAGGGCTTTTCCCCAGTGGACTCCAAGACCCCATTTTTCCATATGATTCTGCGTTAACACGCAGCATCCACTTGAGCTCTGAACTTGAGAGTTCAAGTAATCCCTGCAGAGCTTAGTCCCAGGAGACCAACCAGAATGTCAAAGGAGTTATGTTCCTGTTAAATCAACAAAAAAAACAATTACTGAAGTTTAGCCAACATCTTTGTGTATATAATACCTTCTTCATCTGGATTTTCAGATTGTGTTTATTACAGATTGAAAATTCGAACTGGATGAGGAATAATAAAGTGAAAGAAGCCCTTTAATATGTTCATTTCAGGGTTCTTTGTTATATATGAGTTGGTTAATAGATTCAAGTCACCATATCCCAGAGGGATTCCATTAAGCAGAATCCTCTGTATATCTAATTATTTCATTAGTAAATAACTTTTAAACATGACAATGTATTAATAAAAGGCAGTTGAATAAGCACAGAACACACTTAGCCAATAATGTGTTAATTTAGTGAATAGTGGGAAATAGGAGCTAGCAAAGTCAAAGTCACCTATTTCAGTCATCTGAGAAAATTATTTGAGCAGTTTTTTTGGGAGTTCAATTGATCTAAAGAAATTTTCTCTAACTATTTTGAACCCATCGTTAGGTATTGGTCTTGCAAGTAACAATTTCATTTATTTAAATACTTTTCTTGACATAATTCAAAAGATAAAGATTCACCACCTGTGTTTTTAGATGGTCTACTCACTAACAAGCCATTCAGCGCTTTCACACAGAGCACCCAGTACACAGAATTTCAGGTCCCTGACTTCCTCCTTTTATCTTCCATTATAATCTTCATCACAACTTAACACTTACCAGAGCTATGCTTTACTGTGCGTTTGTGGATAATAATATTAACTTAATCTCTTTTAATATGTTATTTAATAAATGTTAAACTCCTGATTTAAAATAATAATGAATTACATTTCAATAGTTTATCCATTAAAACAATTTGATTATATTTACTGAGTCTAAAATAGTAGATATTTCTATTTATTTAATAATCTAGTCTAGAAATATAAGATTTATAGAAGAAGATGTTCTTAATAAATTTAATAATAAGGATGTTCAATATATTATTTAGTAGCAAAAAACCACTATTTGTAAATAATAATTAAGCTAGGGTCTTAAAAGTGAAGAAAAAACAGATCGAAAATTATAAGACATAGTATATGTAATATTAGTCCCATTTATAAGAGGTTCAAAAGCAGATTAAAAGAATCTGTGATAATACAAATCAAAATTGTGGTTGCCTATAGGAGGTGAGAATGATTGAAAGGGAAAGGAGACACAAAGGAACTTTCTGGGGTGATGGAAATCATCCGTATTTTAACTTGGGATATTGGTTACTTGGGTATACTCTACAGACATTTGTCAAAATCCATTGTTCTGAACACACTACTTTATGCAAATTTACCTCAATTACAATTTAAACGTTTACACCAATATTCCAGTTACTAGATTGTTGTCTCTCAGCTCCAGTTTTATCCTTCTATTGTCAACTTTGTGATGCTGAAGCTGACTTGACCAGCCATACTCCTTTCTTCTTTGCCAGGTAGCTCCATGTTAGAGTCTGCCAACAGAGGGCGATAGAGGGAGGCGAGGGGTCTGCAGGAAGGAGGGAAGATTCCTTGCCACTTACTGTTCCCTTCCTGTCAGCTATGTTTATAGTTTTGTGCATATATATCACTCCAGCCACACTTTCACCCCTATAGCAGAAGATCCAGCCCATAGCAGCAGCTGAATTCAGTGTGCAGCTTTCCAGCCATTGCAGAACCAACTTTATCAATGCCGCCCCAGAGACACCAGCACCTGCCTGGCACCTGCTCCTCAGAGTTCTGGGTCCCAGGCCAAAGAGTCCCCTCCTTTATAGTCAGAGACACTGAAACCAGCTGAGCAGAGCCTCCATCTCAGAGATTTGGGTTTTGGAACCACGGAGACCTTTTGAAAAATTCCTAGTTTGTAAAAATTTCAATATCTTTCTTTGTTTCTTCAATTCTAGAGATAGTGGCTATTTCTTAACAATTGCTACTGCCTTAACATTTTAAAATTTATTTTTATACTTTTAGTTACCTAGTTAACAGCTATACCTAGGTAACAGCTCTTCATATTAAAATTTTCCCTATTCAAATAACTTGTATATGGTTTTGCCTTGTGCTTCCTAACTCTGTGTGTGTGTGTGTGTGTGTGTGTGTAATTTTCACATATCTGCCACTTATTAACTGATTACAAATCTTAACTTCCTTAACCTTCAGTTTCTTATTGTATAAAATGAGAATAATATTAGTAATTACCTCATATAGCTATTGTGAGAATTAAATTAAACAATACATGTAAGTGTAATATACCTAGCCAACTTAACTATTCAATATTATACAGCTTCAACGAGTTTATAATCTGGCTTATAAAATAACAAAAACATGTTCTTCTAATTCATAAGCTATGGAGTGGGTACATGAATATTTATTTTATTATTTGTCATTAAATTGTGTACATGTACTATTTTGTATTAGTATTTACAATAAATATAACTTATACTAAAAATATAGTGAGCATGAGAAAATTATTATGAAAGGCTGTACATCGTGCAATCAAAGTTGTGGGGGGAAAAAGCTCAGAACAAAAATGTAGGAATCTACACCTGGTTATAAATTTCTCCACTTGTCAAATTTTCTAAAGTGAGTTACATATCACTCTTACAACAAAAGTTAACAAAGGTTTCTTTCAGTTAAACTGAATATGTTTTCTATGACAGGAAATTTTTAAAGGACAAGTAGAATCTCCCTGTTGCAGTTCAGGAACGGATATGAGTGCATGTTCTACAGACCTAATTTCACACAGCACCATCTCTGCCATTCCTGAAAGCTGGCCATGTCCACTGAAAGTTGAGCTCTGTATTATCAGAAAGATCTGTGGTTAGATGTAACCAATTTGACAAGATCTTTATCATTCCTATCTTATAATAACCCATAAGATGAAAGTAACATGCACACACAGACACATCACCCCCACACACACACCCGTGCACACCACTTTATGCAAATTTATGTGTGTGTGTGTGTGTGTATATACCAAAAAAGACTAGAAAAAAAGGAAAAGAGATTCTAGCAGAAGAATGATGTCAACAAAATTTTGAAAATGTTGATAATAGCCATTCTAATAGATGTGAGGTGGTATCTCATTGTAATTTTGACTTGCATTCCCTAATGGCTATTATCAACAAGACATGTATAAGAAGTTTTGGAGAGGTTGTGGAGAAAAAGGAACCCTCATTCACCGCTGGAGGGAATGTAAATTGTACAGCCACTATGGAAAACGGTATTTAGTTTCCTCAAAAAATTAAGAATAGAATTGCCATATGACCCAGCAATACCTTTTCTGGGTATCTACCCAAAAGGTCTGAAAACATTTATCCATAAAGATACATGTCCCCCATGTTCATTGCAGCATTATTCACAATGACCAAGACATGGAAAGAACCAAAGTGTCCTTGAATAGATGATTGTATAAAGAAGATGTGGTATATATACATAATAGAATACCATTCTGCCATAAGAAGAGATGAAATATTGCCGCTTGTGACAACATGGATGGCTCTTGATATTATCATGCTAAGCGAAGTAAGTCAGACAGAAAAAATTGAGAACCATATGACTTCACTTATATGTGGGATATAAAACTGAAAGCAACAAACACAAGACAGGCAAAGAAACAAAAACTCATAGACATAGTGGTTTAGCGGTTACCAGAGGGCAAGGGTGGAGGGGAGTGGTAGAAGAGGTCAAAGGGGGTCAAAATATGGTGATGGAAGGAGAAATGACTCTAGGTGGTGAACACACAAATATTTGGATGATGTATTATAGAATTGTGCACTTGAAACCTATACAATTTTACTAACCAATAATAGATCAAAGTCTACTATTTAACTACAGGCATATGTAATACAGGAGAAGCTGGAAACAACCTACACCCAAAGAGAACTCCAGATTCTAAATCCTTATAAATTTTCTTGAAATGAATGAGTGTAGCTACATCTGCACATGTTGGGAGGGAGGAAGCTTACTGTATAACTAGAAGTGCTCCACATTGATCTCTATGAAGAATACAATATTTAATATAAGTAATGTAAATATGCTAATTTGAAGGTTACAGATACAAGGTCTGACAATTAAGTTCGAGAACTTGTTGCAACGATGTTGCTAACCTTTTTTAATATCAGAGGGATTATTCATTATGAATTTGTAACAACTGGAAAATTAACCAAGTTTACTATTTGGAAGTGCTGAAAAGGCTATGTGAAAAACTTAAATGATCTGAACTTTTCACCAACAATTTGTGGCTCTTGCATCACGACAATGCACCAGCTCACATGGCACTGTCTGTGAGGGAGTTTTTAGCCACTAAACAAATAACTGTATTGGAACACTCTCCTTATTCACCTGATCTGCCCCCAATGACTTCTTTCTTTACCCGAAGATAAAGGAAATATTGAAATGAAGACATTTTGATGACATTCAGGACATGAAGGGTAATAGGATGACAGCTCTGATGGCCATTCCAGAAAGAGAATTCCAAAATTGCTTTGAAGGGTGGACTAGGTTCTGGCATCAGTGCATAGCTTCCCAAGGGGAGTACTTCAAAGCTGACTGTAGTGATATTCAGCAATGAGGTATGTAGCACTTTTTCTAGTATAAGTTCACGAACTTAATTATCATACCTCGTATATGGACAGTACCAGCAATTGTTCAGACCCTATAGTAATAATAGATTTGGAGGGAGAATTGTTGGCACATGGTAATCAAAACAGAAAACAGAGCATCTTTTGGTCAGTTTTAATATTATTTTTAAATTCTCTTCAGACACTTCCTTATTGGCTGCACTGAAGAAGACTGCTCCACTGGCCCACTCTTGGTACTCCAGCTCCTAGAACTGAAAAAACAAAACCAAATAACAAAACAACGTGAGTTTCCAGATTGAAATGCTGTGCCAAGTGCTCTGCAATATAAATTTTAAAATATCCACTCTACAAAATTTTATTTGAAAATTGTGGAATACTTAGGAAAAAGAAAAATGTCTTCAAAATTTAAGAGAGAAAATATAAGTCATGTTCTACCAATCAGATAAGTATCTCAACAGCAACAATGAAAGCTGGGTAACAACAGAACAAATTCTGTAAACTGCAAGAGAAATTTACATCCAACCAGAATGCTTATTCAAGCTAGGCTATAAAAAATGTAAAGGGAGAATAATTACATTTTAACACAGCCAAATGTAAACAAATGTACCTTCCATGCACCTTTCTCAAGAAGCTACTGGAGGATGTACTTATCAAAATGAGGAATAAAACTAAGAAAGAGGAAGACGAGAGGCCCCACACAAAAGAAGAAAAGGGAATTCCAGGGCAGTGAAGGATGGGATCATATCTGAGAGCAACTGGTTTAGAATTAGTTTTAAAAAGTATGCAATGCTTTTTCTGTCTGACTTATTTTGCTCAGCATTACACTCTCAAGATCCATGTTGTCACAAATGTTCCTATGTCATCTTTTCTTACCGCCGAATAATTTTCCATTGTGTATATATACCACAACTACTTTATCCATGCATCTATCAAAGGATATTTTGGTTGTTTCCATGTCTTGGCCACTGTAAACAAAGCTGCAATGAACATTGGAGCACACGTGTCTTTATGTATAAATGTTTTCAGATTTTTTGGGTAGATACCCAGGAGAGGGATTGCTGGGTCATATGGCAATTCTATTCGTAATTTTTTGAGGAACCTCCACACTGCCTTCCATAACGGCTGCACCAGTCTGCATTCCCACCAACAGTGTATGAGGGTTCCTTTTCCTCCACAGCCTCTCTGAACCCAAGGTCCATAAGTTTAGTACCTATGTTTTCTTCTATGCAGTTTATTGTGTCAGGTCTTATGCTTAAGTCTTTGATCCATTTTGAATTAACTTTGGTACATGGTGACAAATAGCAGTCCAGTTTCATTCTTTTGCACGTGGCTATCCAATTCTCCCAGCACCATTTATTGAAGAGGCTGTCTTTCCTCCATTGTATGTTTTTAGCTTCTTTGTCAAAAATTATCTGTCCATATTTATGTGGTTTTATTTCTGGGTTCTCAATTCTATTCCATTGGTCTATGTGTCTGTTTTTCTGCCAATACCATTCTGTTTTGATTATTGTAGCCCTGTAGTACAAGCCAAAGTCAGGAAGTGTGATATCTCCATTATTGTTCTTTTTTCTTAAGATTGCTTTGGCTATTCGGGGTCTTTTGTGATTCCAAACAAATCTGATGATTTTTTGTTCTATTTCTTTAAAATATGCCATTGGGATTTTGATGGGGATTGCATTGAATCTGTATATTGCTTTGGGTAATATGGCCATTTTAACTATGTTGATTCTTCTAATCCATGAGCACGGAATGTCTTTCCATTTCTTTGTGTCTTCTTCAATTTCTTTCAAAAATGTCTTATAGTTTTCAGCATATAGGTCTTTCACATCCTTGGTTAAGTTTATTCCTAGGTATTTTATTCTTTTTGCTGCAATTGCAAAAGGAATTGTTTTTTGTATTTCTTTGTCTGAGATTTCATTGTTAGTATATAGGAAAGCAATGGACTTTTGTACGTTGATTTTGTAGCCAGCAACTTTACTGTATTCGTTGATTGTTTCTAATAGCTTTTTGGTGGAGTCTTTAGGGTTTTCTATATATAGCATCATGTCATCTGGGGGGTGGGAGATGAGGGTAAGGGCGTTCAAATACATGGTGATGGAAGGAGAACTGACTCTGGGTGGTGAACACACAATGGGATTTATAGATGATGTAATACAGAATTGTACACCTGAAATCTATGTAATTTTACTAACAATTGTCACCCCAATAAATTTAAAAAATAAATTTAAAAAAAGTATGCAATGGTATTACAGAAGGAATGGCCTAACAAATGTATGGAGTGGATAGATTGTCAGTCACACTTGATTCTCTGCTTTGGCTCTCTGTTAGAATGTAAGCTACATGAGATCTGAGAACAGGCCTGCCATTTTAATTTGTTGAGGGCCTGGAATCTTATAAGCATAGTACCTGATCCATAGATCAGGTACTTATATACATCATAATTATTTGCTGAAATTTAAGAGAACACTGACATTTTCATCTTTGTTATTTTATCCTCCCACTAGAAATCTGTTTGAAAGGATAGAAAGTACATGTCTAACAGAGCATTCTCAATCTGATGTAGCCTGCCATTAAAGAAAAAGAAATAGGAGGAGGAGGAGGACGACGATAGGGGGAGGAGAAGAAAAGAGTTAGTGTTTTGAAGGATACTTTAAATGATCCTAAAATTGTACCCATGTGTTTAGGAGTCCAAATTAACTATGTCTTTCAAAGTTTGAAATGCACCTATATTTTGACTCAGCATTTTCACCTCTATAGAAATGTAAAAGTAGCTTATACAAAGGTAGGGTGTGTAAAAACTTATCAATGTAGCATTCTTTATAATAGCTAAAAACTGGAAACTGCCTTTTTTTTTTTTTAATCGAAGAGGACAGGGGCAAATAAACTTTGGGAAGTCATAAAAATGGACTGTAATGTGGCTATTAACACAAAATGAAGTAGATTTGCATGTGCTAATAGGAAAATCTCCCAAGATAATATTATTGAGAAAAGTGAGGTACAAAATGATAGGAATAGAATGATCCCACTTGTGCAAAGGAAAATATCCATAAACAATATAGGACAATGTATAGGTAGCCTATCCCACTATCAAATACAAATTATCAGTCATAAATATCATTCAGTGAATTAAAATAATAAGTAAATTAAGATGAATGGTGTTCTGGTAAATGTTTGAAATTGACTCCTTTAGGGGAAAAAAAAAATCCTTAGCATTAAGGATTGGCATTAGCCAAGGTATTTTGTGTAAATATTCATACCAGGCTGATTTCACATTACCAACATAATATCACTGAATTCAGAGTTGGTAAAACATATTCACAGTTTGCTTTCCCAAGCCAGGAGCAGCCAGCTCCAGCACTACATTGAGAGTAACCACGAGATAAGGGGCCTGTATAACCAAGGCATACGATCTCTGCTCTCAGTACTCATCACTCATGTATATCTTCCTGTTGTCCAATAGTTAGGCTAGGAAGACCCTCCAGCAAGACAAAAGTCTGTGATGCTTGATTTCTCTGTAAAGCTGGATGAGCAGAGCTGTTAAGTTCAGCTTTTGCACTGAACAAAGATCAGGCAATTTACATGATTTTCTTTTGCCCCTTTTGGGCTTTTGGATGTGTTTGCATGTAAACTAAAGAAAATATTAGGTATAACAAGAATGAGCTATCAAATTGATATTTCTTGACCTTTTGAAATAGAAAGCACACCTTAAATTAACAGCATGTATGGAATAAATGCAATGACTTGTGCCCTTTGACTTCAAACTATTTGCTTTCTAGATATGTGTGTATGACCATCAACTTTCTGACAGAAACCCTAATACTTGGTCTTTGGAAATCCCCACAGTAAATGCTTGGCTAAATAGCAAGAAAGGAAAAATGATCTTTCCTCTTAAGTGACTGCTGATCCAAGCAGCAGTTTCTTCATTTGTTCAATGCAATGTTGTCTATCTACCATCACATCTGGGCAAAGGTCATGCATCAACAATGTTTATCTATGTCTACATTTACTCACAACTGGAAGTAGGCAGGAAGTGTAGCTATAAAGAAAAAAAAAGAGAAAATTTCAGAAGGAGGAAGAGGGAGCGTTTCTGTTATTATATCTGAATCTTATTCATCTTGATGATGTCCTAATAGGTCCAACATAGATGATCCTATCATTGAATTCAAGACATTTGTGGAAAGGGAATAGGTACATCATTGATAATTATGATGGAACAAAAGTATAAACTGGGACTGGCCTGGGCAATATGGGATACTTGGCTGCTTATCAATGAATGATATTACAATTAGGTGCATGAAGTTGAGATGGATGTTTCGGTACTTTCACTTGGCAATACAAAATCAATGTCCCCAAGAGAATATAAAAAATATAGCTCAGAAAGATGGTTAGGAAAAGTAAATCTAGTTATGCATTTATGTAGTACCGAAGATCAAAGTCATAACATATGAAGTTAAAATATGTTGCCTAGAGGTGGCCTGTTAGCTAAGTTGGTTAGAGCATGGTGCTAGTAACACCAAGGTTGCCTGTTTGATCCCTGCATGGGCCACTGTGAGCTGTGCCCTCCTTAAAAAAAAAAAAAAAAGATGTGTTGACTAAGTTGTAGAGCTACTATAGGATGTTTTTAGAGAAATACAGTTGGATCTTGTTTTGTAGAAATAAATCTATTTCTAAAAAACACATTGATGAAGTAAATGTTTATTGAATTTAATTATCCTTTGATTTTAATTATGAAAGCAGATGTGAGTCTTGAAAAATACCTAGTCCTACATATTTAATAAAATTACAGAACTACCATAGATGCCAAATGCTTAAAAGTAATGTATCTACTGAAAATTTAACCAAACTAACATTAACAACTCAACAATGTAAAAAGTTTCTTAAGTTTTGTTTTAATATTTAGAACACTATTTTAAAGGCATAAAGGAAAAGAAATAACATTTTAATCCAACACACCACATTGTTCTAACAGTAAGTTCTACCAACTTTCTTCCCCAACATTGTACAAGAGAGTAACATATCTTCTTCTAGGTTTATGAGACTTGTTTTATAATAGTTTGTAAAGAGTACTGACATAAAGAAATAAAAAAAACAACACACTGTTGTGGATTAAACATTGGAAAAGATACAAGAATAAGAGGCAGTCCTTCAAAATACAGCAATAAATTTACTTCTCATATTCACATTTGTTGGAACTTACACAATTGTAAATATGCATAAAATAATGGGAGATTGCAATTGCCCTCAGTGCTAATTTAAACAGCAGATTTTTAGGACTCTGTTCAATGAGGAAAATAAAAATTCTCTGATGTGATAATTCCATTGATTCATGTTAAAACCAATCCTGAATTATCAATTTTGAAATGGCAAATTTCTGTACATAGAGTTTCTGCATTACAGCGTATACTTATAAAACTTAAAAGGACTGTCACTTTTCCCATTAGACAAAATTCTGTTCAGACCCTAGCCGGAATAAAATATCAGGTTCTGATCGCTAAAACCAAAGAGGACTGTTTTAGCGCATAGTCAAACTATGTTTTTCCTTGCTAAAGCCAGAAAAATTTCTTTCAATTTGCTTCTGACTTTTTCCAGGCCATGTAAGCCCAATCAAACATGGTCAGTTCTAGAGCTTTGGGTCACACTGTGCTAGAAACCCTACAGAATGTATTAAAACTGTATTTAAATATTCAATGTTCTTTCATTTCAAATGAAACTTTAATGTGTATAAATCAAGAGCCAGAATTTATAAATGCCCTAATGTTATTACCTATAATATTTGTGAAAGGTTATTCTATAATTATGTTTAAATTGATGGAACAAGTGTATCTGCAGACATAAACCAGAATAGAAAAGAAGCATGACTTGAATGTAAATCTTAATTGGCATTATTAAACTAATATCTGAAGAATTAAACAGGCGTATGAAACAGAAACTTTGTTTAATAAATAAATACAGTGCACTTAATAAAAGGATGTTTGTAAAGAAAATTTTTAGCCATCGTAATACTCACCTATTCATTCTAAAGTGTAATTGTTGGCTTTATTTTCCTATACCAGAGTAAGTGGCTGCGTCTTTGGGATGTTTACAATTTGTGCAATTTATTGAGACAGATCCGATTCCTTTTTTATTTGTTTTCCCAAACCACCTATTTTTTTTTTTTTTTACCTTTGCTGACCAGTGCAAAATCATCCTCACTAATGTTTATAAAATACCACATTATTGTTAGATATCGAATCCAAATGCAAGCACTGCAGGTTCTAACAGATAGGAGCCTGATGGAATCTGTCTTTAGATTGCTGTTGTCCAGACTGCCTAAGCATAGATTCTGTAAAAGTCAGTGACATGAAAAACATGGAAAGGAAGAAAGACGTGTGTGTGTGTGTGTGTGTGTGTGTGTGTGTGTGTGTGTATACAGACACATTCTCTCGCATGTTTGAAAGAGGCAGACAGATATAAATGGACAGAGAAGGGGGAAAAAGGACAATTCCAGCTATTAAAAACATTCTAAAATTAGATTAAAAATATGGCAACATCAAATTTTTTCCAGTGCTATTAACCCATCATAAATCAAACATAAGAAGAATTAGAATTTAAACTCAGAAATAGATTAAATTCTCTATTTGAATTGAAAAATTTTATAAGTCATCTGTAGTCCAAATTCTTAGTTTTTATGAATAATACTACATGTTATAAGAAATATCAACTACCAGAAGAGTACTAAATTCCGTAGTTCCTAACTAAATTAAAATGGTAAAGGTGTTCTTTCCTAGTAGTTGAGGAGCCATGTAACACTTTATTGTTTTTCTCCCAGTCCTTACTAAAATTTTTGCCTTTCTCTCCCATAGTGAGAATAACCTTAAGGACAGTGGAATATTTGCTGGGTGGTGAGGATGTACAGAGACTTGACCTCCCTAGATTCTCTGACCAGCAATATAGAGAAATGAGAACTAGTTCTTCTTATTCTCAGCATATGGCTCACATCAAAATTTAAAGAAGGAAACATACAAAAAGAAGAATGGAACCAACACAGATTATGTTTATACCATATGCTAAGGACTATTGTAGGACCTTTCCCTTCATGAACCCCTTTAATTGTCCCAATAATTCTGTGATGTAGTAATTATCCCCAATTTACTAATGAAGAAAATGAAGCTCTGACATAAATAATCAAATTATCCAAAGTTTTAGGGGAAGTAAGTGTAGCCCAGATAACATCCCAATAAGGAGACTTAGGCACACATCTAGGTCTTTTTATGTGTAAAGCCTAGAAGTAGCTCATAATAATGATCACGACTTATGAGGAAATTCAGAATATTTGAACATTATTCATAAATGTATTGCTGCTTCATACATACTAGTTGTATTTGCATCACTATGAAACCCATACATGTAGGGGAAAATCAGGTCTATGAACATTTTTTATGTGGAATCAGTTAAATGAATTACCTTTAGTTATCGAAAAGAGGAATTGAAATCCAGTTTGGGGTGACTACAACCAACTAAATGACCACAAGATGAACCTGTTGATAAACAAAGCTAATTTTCTTAGATCTAGTGTAGAAAAGGCTAACATCACTTTGATGGAACTCAGTTGCACCTCCAAATGGGGACTTACGGGAGGATAGTTATAGGTTTTCATGGTGTGGATTGGGTGATTGTGAGGTGGATATTGAAGGAGGAGAACTGGCTGGGATAGGATTTATTTTATGACATAGTAGCTTGGAATTGGTGGGAACAGCATGAAGTAATTTCTGAATTGAGACTTGATGAGTAAACAGTCTCAAAAAGTAACCTATTGTCATTGAGTCATAAGCTTATCTTCCAGTAGCAAGTATTTTCTAGAGCACAGAATTAAATTAGTTTTACCTGTCCCATGTTGTTTAACAAAAGGGAAGGAAATTATGATGGTTGCGGTTCTCATTTGTATCATCCCAAAAATGTTTCAGTTTGACACCAGAGCCCATGCTGATCTGCATGTTTCTTCTTCTGAGAAGAGAGTGACACTATCCACAGAGTAAGCACTCAACACTCTGGCTTTACCTCAATCTTGATTTCCCACTTTTGTCTGTCCTTGTAGTCTCCCTTATAGTTGTGGAAGAGGAAACATTCTTTCTTGTGAAATGAGCCTACTTATTTGAGGACTAGAATGTGTGCCTGCCTAATTCCTTTGGGATGAGGCTTACGCCCAGTGTCGTTCATTTCTCTCATTCCTCTGTTGCTTTATCCTTGGTGTTTAAACACGCTTAGGCTTGTGGTCTTTGTAAAAGTGACTTAAAACAAATCTTACACGATCCAAAGGCATTAAAATGTATTAGTTTGAATGCACTGGTTCTCCAGAGGGAAAAACCTAGAGAGTTCATGACAATATTCTCCGAAAAACTATGAAACAATCAGGAAAGTGAGTTGTGAAAGTCTTTATAGAGTTTTATCCCTACTAGTTAAAAAACAAAAAACTATATATTTGGGTGGTAGAGACAGATAGCTTGTTTCATGAAAAGGGACATCTAAGTAATAAGGGATTATACACTTAGTTTAGTTGTTATGAATCCTAGACAAATTGTAGAGTTATGAGCAAATATGAATCTAATATTGAGTCAGTCCCTGTCTTAAAAGAGAAGGAAGAGTTCCCCAGTTGAAATTCAAAACTGGTCCCCATTCACAGAGGGCAAGGAGAGACCGAAGAAAGAGGCACACCACTCCAGATTGGTAGGTGGTAGTTTTAATAAGCAAGGGAACTTACAGATGAAGCTTGTCTTTGATGACCACAAGACAAGTGAATTTTTACAAAGGCTGTGTCCTTGAAATGGCTTCTAGTGTGGGAACAGTGGACCGAATGTACATTCCAAGGACAGGGAAGCAGGTAAAGAGCTTATGATTGCCTGGGTCCAGCTCACAAGTTAACCAGAAGTCATGTCTTCTCCACAACCTCCTCTAACAAAGAGAGAGAAGGGGGAGGGGGAAAGAGAGAGAGAAACAGACAAAGAGAGCAATCAGGCAATCAGTGTGGTTTAGAAAATTTGGGCAGGTGAGAATTTTATCCTTAGACAGGCAGCTGGAACTCCTGAAGTGTAAACTTTGTCGACAAATACAATTAAGACTCAACACAAGAATGGGCTGTTCTCAGGGCAGTACCACCCTGAGGGAGATGGCTCTACATGGCTTAAACATGTGCAAAGAAGTGTGCGTGTATGTGTGTGCGTGTGTGTGTGTGTGTGTGTGTGTGTGTGTGTGTGTGTGTAGGGTTTCCACAGACCAAATAAGAAACCTACCATCACAGTCTCAGGGATAGACCAGGAAGCTTCAGAATAATTCACAGTCTCCCTGTTTCTCCCTTTCTGAGGGAAGTTGGAAAGGCAGTTTTCTCAGCTATCCTAGTAACAAATTATTATACCAAGGAACCATGCCCAAATAGAAATAGTTCAGTAGGGATGTTCCATTTGCATGATTACTAAACAACCTAGAATATCTGTCCAAAAGATTGGGGAAGGACCAAACCATACTAGGATGACAGGACCAGGTGGGCAGGATGATCTAGGCTGTCCTTATAATGACCTGTGATTACTTTTCAAACCTCTAAGAGATGAGTTAATGCATTTCCTTCTTGAACCACGCCTCTGTGAGTAGCTTGATGTAAACACAAATTAAACCAAACACAATATTCAGGGAAGAAGACTTCAAAGCCATCACTTGGCCTCAAACTCGGCCTCAGCCTCTCTCGAGCAGCTTGACAGGCCTTTGTGAAGCTGACTCATCTAGGATCATCAAAGTCCAGGTTACAAGAGGATTGCTATGGCAGGAAAACATCCAAGGACATTTCACCTACTGTAGTTCAGGCTGAGGGTAAAAAGGTTTTGTAAATATTCATGACCAGGTGCAAGCAGGGTTTTGCCTCATTCCACAGTGGAAGCTACGGACAAGAGAGAAGGAGTAGGTGCAGGGCACTGCAGAAGAGCAGGAGCAGTAACTTTTGAGCAGTGGTATGGGTTGCTGAGTAGACTCTACAAGTTGACCCCTCTTTCCTATTGTTTGCCAGAGGAAATAAGCAGAAAAACCTCATCTAGGATTGTAAATTCAAAGGCAGAGTTCCCCAAGTATAGATTGGAAGCCCATTATATCTTAGAGAAAAGTATCTGGTAGGGACTCTGAGAGGTAGCACAGCGATGACTAGACATGAGGTGCCAGGTCCAAAGGAGCTACGGGCAAACCCCCAAACAGATATGAACTTCAGCATGTTGCCAAGAATGACTTACATTTTCACATGGCCCTGAAAAAGCAAGTATATTTTAGCTGGTAGAAACAGTTTGTGGAAAGATAGAAGACTCTTGGTCAGGGTGAGAAGATGCCACACAGCAGAAACAGCATGGTACATTCATACATCAACATCAGAAGATGCAGAGGACACATTTACACATCAGGCAGTTCTTGCGGAGAGGCCAACAAGGGCTCCAGGAGGAAGCCAGAGGGCAAATCCCAATGGGTACCAATGACAACGAGCTGATCAAGGACTAAATGTCTGACCTGGAAGCCTGGAAGCATCCGTGAGATCTTAGATGCTACACAGGAGAGAATATGTGGAGAGGCAGATCATGAATTTACTTGGTTTAAAATTGAAATGTCTGAGAAAACACAGAGCTGTTTAATTCACCTAACTAAATATTCAAATGACTAAACTAAGTTTACTGCCAATAGGAATGGGAGCTCAAGATAGACATTAAGTTTAATTATGGAACATGAAGTTTCATTTCCTGTACATCTGAATGTGTCGGTTTTGAAAACGACACTCACTAAAATAGAAATTAGAGACAAAAATAATAATATACTTATTTATTCCTGTCTCATCCAACCACACCATGAAGTGAATACCCCTGTATACATTTTACACAGGAGAAAACTGAGGTTAAGAGAGGTTAAGTAACTCACACACATATCTAGTAAACAGAGCCAAAATTAAAAATGAGAGATTTATGAATCCATAGCCAGTTTTCTCTAACACATTGGGAGTTATTAACAACCTGTTTCAAAAATTACCCACTATCCTTTCTAGCACTCATGCAATATTTTTCTTTTTTAATTGCCAAACTTCTAGAGCAGATTACTAAATTTTATATTTTAGCATCAAGCACCTCTTCAAATAAAATATTATATGCGACTCCTAAATCTATGGGTGAGTGAACACACATAGACATAGGCACGTGTGCATGCATATGCACGTGCACAAACATGCACACGCACACACACACACACACGTGCAATATAAATGAAGCTGCTCTGGATGACTTAAGGGTAAGGGGATGGCAGGATCTAGTGCAACACTCCATCAATTTCACTGACGATCACTAAAGCACTTCCTCAGGACTCGCTTAGAAATTCTAATATGCTCTCCCTTGGAAAGAGTTAGGCATATTTATATATCAACTGTCCCGTTACCTGGTGCCTTCATTCTCTTCTACTCCTACCACTTCACTAAAACTAATCTTTGGAATGTTCAAAATCATCTCTTTTTTGTCAATTCAGTGGCCTTTTATCAATTCTATTGCTTCGCAACCTTTACTGCAATTAAATCCTTTGCCCCCTGAAGTTTTCTTCTCTCTTGTTTCAGAACATGTCAATTCATTAGTCTCTGACACTCTCTGACCATTTACTCTGTCTCCTTATCAGGCTAGACTTCCTGCTCTTAGTTTCTAACTAGAAATGTCCCTTGAGACTCAAATCTTAATTCTTTGATTCTCTGTCTCTTCACGCACTTTCTCTGTGAGCCAATCTTTTCCCAAAGCTTCATTTATGACCTCTTGGTGATAATTCAAATTATAAAACCTGTGTTTTCCCATCATAGACTTTAAATGCCAAATATCCAACAATTATCTTCACTGCTATCCCTCCAAACTTTAAAATGCCCTAAACTGAACAGCTTGCTGTCCCACATGTTCCATTTTGGTGCTAGCATCATTTTTCTATCTCCTAGAAGTAGAAACTTAAAAGCACAGTTTATTATTTTCTTCCTCCCAATCAATAGCCAATCTGTCACCTTGTTTTAGCAAGGCTTCCTTCAGAATATCTCTCAAATCCATCCCTTTCTCTTCATTCTGGCATTGCCACTGCCTCACATCTGGTTTACTGAAACAGTTTCCTGGCTTATGTTTGTACCTCTATTATCTGCAAGCTCTCCTCCATCCTGCATATAAATACCTAATTAATCTTCATGCATCTCTATCCTGCCTACAGATGCTCTATACTCTGGTTCCTTCTTATTTATTCAGTCGTGTTGCCTACCTCGCCCCATCACTCACTTCCTCTACTATCTAATTATCTCCCAACTAAGTGGTGTTCATGCCATCCTTATGCTGGCCTCTGCTTCTTCCTACAGTCTGATCCTGTTTATCCAAATAATGTATGAAGATTTCCTCAGTCCTTCACACACATGCCCCTAATTCTTCCATAAGCCTTTTTGTAAATGGTTTTTCAGGAAATAACAGTTTAGCTTGTAACGATTTTCTTATCTTATAGGTATTTGTATGTGTGATTAACTTTGAGGACAGGAATCACATCATATATACTTTCTGTCTCCTGTAGCACCTAGCACATCTTTGAGCAGTATTGAGAACGTGATTGATAAATTCATCTGACCCTGGCCTCACTCTACCTTGTCACCTGTCCTTTTCCCCAGTAGGAATTGTTGAATGATTACCATCCTTCTTCACACCCCATTTTACAGAGAAAACAAAAGCATTGAGTGAGAACACTCTCACATTTCTTCAGCACCCTAAAAAATCTCCCTCTCTTCATCAATGCCTTCCTCCATTCTCTTAAAAGAAAGAGTATTTTTAAACAATGCCAAGGTAGATTAATCCCTCTAGTCAGTCATTTGATTCCATTCTCCCTCATTGGCCCAAAATTTGTTTCATCATTTATGTCTTTTTTTTCTCTTATGTTTTCAGTCTGGCATTTTCCCCTTGATCTACATACATACTCACGTCTTTAATTTCCCAAACGGACCTGTTTCTCTTTCCAGCCCATCCTTTCCTTCTTCCCCCTACCCAGCTTCTCGTAGGAACAGTAACCCACACACAAAACACTTCAGAAGCTCCCAGTCACAGCTTTACCTACCTTCCATAGCCCCTCTGCCACTCAAACTGCTTTCTAATAGGCAACAAAGGATGACAATGTCCTACCTGGTGTCCTCTTCTTAGCTCCCATGTAATTTGATTTTTCTTTTTTTCTTTGTTTTATTGAGATATAATAGACATATAGCATGGCATAACTTTAAGGTGTACAATGTGTTGGTTTGATGCATTCAAATGTTGCAATATGATTATTACAGTAGTGTTAACACCTTTATCAAGTCACATATTTTCATTCCTTTTTTGTGTTGAGAATAGTTAAGATTTAGTCCCTTCACAACTCTGAAGTTTATAATACGTTATTGTTGCCTATAATCAATCACTGTTGTGCATTAGATCTCCAGAACTTATTTATTTACTAGTTATAAATTTGTACCCTTAAACAAAATCTCCTCACTTCCCCCACTGCCAAGCCTCTGGTAACCACCATTCTACTTTCTGTTTTTACAAGTTCATTTTTTAAAATTCCATCTATAAGTAAGATTATTCAGTATTTGTCATTCTCTGTGTGACTTATCTCATTCACCATGTTTCCCCGAAAATAAGACCTAGCCGGACAATCAGCTCTAGTGCGTCTTTTGGAGCAAAAATTAATTAAGACCTGGTCTTATAGCAAAATAAGACCGGGTCTTATAATATAATATAATATAGTATAATATAATACTGGGTCTTATATAAATTTTTGTTCCAAAAGATGTATTAGAGCTGATTGTCCGGCTAGGTCTTATTTTTGGGGAAACATGGTAGCATAATGCCTTCAGGATTCATCCATTTTGTCATGAATAGTAGGATTTCCTTCTTTCTCATGGCTGAATAATATTTCATCATTTATATATATATATATACACACACACACACATATATGCACCTATATATGTGTATAGATAGATAGATAGATAGATAGATATACACATATATAGATATACACACACATACACATCTACTTCTCCATATCCATTCACCTATTGACAAATACTTGGGTTATTTCCATATCTTGGCTATTGTGAATAATGCTACAATGAACATGGATGTATAGATATGCATCTCAAGTACTGATGTTAATTCTTTCAGATAGATACCCAGAAATGGGATTGCTGGACCATATGGTAGTTCAATTTTTAATTTTTTGAGGAACTGCCATACTGTTTTCCATAGTCAATGTAAAAGTTGAACTACCATATGATTTTTCAATAATAGTCAAATCATTTTTGGTTCACTCCTTCTTTAAAAGTTTCTCCTAACCGCACTCATCTGCTTCCTTTCTGATTTTGTCTTTTTACTTTTTCCATTGTGCATCCTTCCTCACGAACTCCTCTTCCTTCTTCCTTTGCCAAAGGCAGGCTTTCCCAACAGGGACACCAGGCATTTTGCTGATGGAGCTAATGGGTTCAAGTGAGAGAAATTATAGTGATCTCCTTAGCCTTCAGGAAGCCAGGAAAAGCAGACCTTGGGGAGCTGATAGCCCACAGCCAGGCACAGCCTTTTTGGTTTGGCCCAGTGTGCCATGCAAATGCTGGCATTTCATATGTGTACTATGAGGTGTTGGGAAAATACTGCCCTAAGATTCCATTCTCAATACCCTACTCATCTCTTCTCAGAGTAATATTTCCTACCTTTTTGCCAAAAAAAGAAAGAAAGAAAGAAAGAAAGGAAGGAAGGAAGGAAGGAAGGAAGGAAGGAAGGAAGGAAGGAAGGAAGGAAGGAAGAAAGAAAAGAAAGAAATACAAAAAGAAAAGAAAGGAAGAAAAAAGAAAAACGTCATCATTGCTTACAAAAGAAGAGCCTAAATCATGAGGTTAGAATTCAAAACCATTCCTTGTCTGGCCCAGTCCTACCTTCCTAGTTGTATTTTCCGTACTTTTTTCTCATGTAACTTGACATGAAGCTATAGCACACCGCAGACCATTCCAATGAGTATGTTTATACTTGAAAGCTGTTGCTTATGGCCTTACCCACATTTCTGACTGTTGAACTCACCCTGTAAGACTCAGCTCAGAAATCCATCTCTTCTGTGCATACTCCTCTCAAGTCTCTTCTTAGAACATATATTCCTATGTTATATTTACTCATACCTGTAAACTAATAGTTATAAAAGTCTATTTTGTACTCTCTACTACTTGACAATATTAGGTGAATAGCAAGTCCCATATTTATACAAATAGGTTTTACACATAGCAAACCTGACCTTCATTTTAAAACAATTAGATTTATATACACAAAAGACAGATTCTGTGTAAGATATTTAGGTATTTGCAAGAAACATACTAATATAATCCTCTCTTTTATAACTATGAAATGTGAGTTATAATAACTCTCCTACCTACCTCACAGTTTCCCTGTCTTCATCCTCCCCTCCTGAGAGCCAAATGAAATAATTGATATAAAAGCACTTTTATAAGTGTAAGACATTAGCCAAATATCTGGTATTAGTATTGCATGCAGCCTAGCTGTTATGGCCTCAAGCAAATTTCTTTCATTGTGGCTAACTAAGTCCATACATGCTAAATGAAGTATAGCATCAAGCCAATCATTGGATATGTCAAGCCAGATCAATAGTTATAACCTAAATAGATAGGAAATTGAAGCAAAAGTGTTTTGGTTTAAATTATTCAGACAGTTGCTTCAGTTCTACACTTTATTTTGTTTAGTCAAAAATTATGTCAGATAGCCATGTATTTAATACAATCACGTATCATAGCTTCCCATGAAAAATGGAAGTACTGTAAAGAATTCCATTCTAAAACTTTCTAAATGTATTTCTTTGTCAATTTTCAAAAAAGTTTGTCCTTCCTTTTTAATATCATTACCCTCAATCAATAATTGGTTTACATGTTTAAGTTTTCACATATATAAATATAATTCAATTCAAACCAAATGCATTTAATAAATGTTTGGTAGAAGCCAATGTACAAAATCACTTTGCTATGCACTGTGCATTGAAACAAATTATCGCACCCAGATCTCTATCAGTGAAGGGCATTGAAAGGAAATAGAAGGATACACATAAATTAGAATTGAAGGGATGATAAAAATAAGGCCTATAGGTAAATTATAATCAAATAGTGTGCGATCAATGCTAACTTAGATTGGAAGAAGTGTATTGCAAGGAAGATGCTATGGAGGAGAAATCTTTGAATTTGTCCACATATTTTACTTGGGATGTATATAAATGTTCAAGGTCAGAAGGAGAGCAACGTCTGCTTTTCCTATTATAACCATATTTTTCAGCTTAGACGGAAACAGTTCCAGGGCAATTCACCCCCTCCTGGCTTTCTATCTAAGTATGTGCATCTTTGAGAAGTGGGATTAGAGAGAAACCCGCAGGCATATTAATAAATAAATTTCACATGCTGTTAGATATTAAGATAAATATTCCTCTAGGGGTTATGATCTTATAACCTGGAGATTTCTAATTTGGCACCTGTTACATATATTTACTTCCCATGTGGATTTTCAGTAAATTAATTCTTATATTTTCAATTTAAAAACATGTGCAATCCACAATTACTTAATGGACTTTCTGGATGAGCCAGTGTGTTACTTTTATATAAATGAAGTAAGTTATAGGTTTACAGTTTGCGTGTCTCTTCTTATTTTATATCATTTGGAACACACAACAATATGCAATGGAAGTACTTGGCAGTAAACAAATGAGAATACTAAAGATCATCGAAATAACTAAAGGGGCTTAAGTATTTGAAATGTATACATTGACCAAAAGGCAACCAATCAAAATTCAAATGTTAATTAGCTACATGTTTAAAAATGTCAGTAACAGTACAAGAAAATTGTGCTAATTATTAAAATATTAGAACAGATAATATTAACGTGCTATGAAAATGACTGGTTTAGAGAAGTGACACCAGCACCCAATGCCTTTAAGTATGGAGTTAACTCTCTTGAGTGTGTTTACTATGCATGCGTTATAAACGCTTCTTAGATTTAAACAAAAGAAATTGTACCTATTGTATAAGATAGAAGATTAATATATGCCTTCCAGAGATATTACATGATGAAAGATTTTAAACCTAATTTTAAACCTAAGTTTTCTCTTTTTCATTTTAACAGGGAGAGAAAACTAGTATAGATGAATTATAAAAATGACCTAATCTAGTTATTAATTAGCCACAAGCCCAAGTATACAAGTTCTCTGAGGTGGACACAAATAAAAAGTTCCATGTTGTGGTGTAAGACTAAGAGAAGGAAAAAGAGCAGAGCAAACTGCTATTTTTTACCATTTTACCAATTCTTCTGGCACATGCATGACAAGAAAGATAAGCAAGAGAAAGTGTCCAATAACCAGTATGACAGAACAGCAGGACCAGAGGGAAAGGTTAAACACTAATACGTAAGTACATACATATATCCAGACATACATACAGACATACATACATACATACGTACATGTACATACCGTCAAAAAGTGACCAAAATGTCAGTAGTTGAGAAATATTGAAGAATGGCTTTGTGAGGCAAAATTCATGTAGATGAGGTGACTCAATTTTAGAAAAAGCATTAACCGGCAGTCACAAGAATTCTACTCCCCGTTCTTTCTTTAATTAGAAAAAATGACTTAGATCTTGGGTCTCTAGTTACCTCATCAAGAAGGAAGAGATACAGCGACTTTGGAAGACAGTTTTGGAGTCTCTTCCAATACTAAACATACTCTTACCATGTGATCATGAAATTGTGCTCATTGGTATTTACCCAGAGAAGTTGAAAACTTATGAGCATGCATAAATGTGCACACAGCTATTATAGCCACTTTATTCAGAATTGCCAAAACTTGAAAGCAACCAACACATCCTTCGAAAGGCTATAAATAAACTGTGGTGCATTCAGACAATAGAATATTATTCAGCATGAAAAAGAAATGAGCTATCACATCATGAAAAGACATGGAGGAAACTTAAATGCATGTAACTAAGTGAAATAAACCAATATGAAAAGGCTATATACTGTATGATTTCAACTACATGACGTTCTGGAAAAGGCAACACTATGAAGAAAATAAAAAGATCAGTAGCTGCCAGGGGTTGAGGGGACAGGAGAAAGATGAACAGGTAGAGCACAAACCTTTCTTAGGGTGGTGAAAATATCCTGTATGATTCCATAATGATAGATTCATATCATTACACATTTTTTTCAATCCATGAAATGTACACCAGGAGTGAATTCTAGTGTAAAATATGGACTGTGAATGATTATGATGTGTCAAATTAAGTTTATCCGTTGTAACAGATGTACCACGCTAGTGGGGGATGTCAGTTATGCATATGTGGGGGCAGAGAGTGTATGGGAAATCTCTGCACCTTCCTCTGAGTTTTCCTGTGAACACAAAACTGCTTTTAAAAAGTCTTTAAAAAGAAAGGATTATAATAATGCTTGACATATAAGATATCACAATACAAATATGAGCACTCCATAAAGTATCATAGAAATGTAAGCCATTGTTTTTATTGCTATTAACTGTACAAAGTTCCTAAAATATCAGTAGGTAGGCAGCTTTTGAAGTTGAAGTTTGATGCTTCTAACATATAATTAACAGGAGGGAAGACTATTTGTTGAGAGATATAGGGAATCTTAACCTCTTATTAATTAGGAGGGAAGTATCAAATTTTGTGCTGCAAATCATGGAAATTTGTTGAAAACTATGGAGCAAAGGCACAACAGACTTACATATTAGAAAATTTGGGGGATGAATTGAAGATGAGCAACATTTAAAAAAAAATTATAGGTCAACAAAAAGGCAATTCAAGTAGTAGTTCTGATGAGAAATAACAAAGGCCAGAAACTGAGCAGAAAAAAAAAAAAAGACTAATAGAAAAGTAACTTAGAAATAATATAGCAAATAAGTTTTGGTATATGTACAGCATAGTGACAATAATTAGCAATATTGTATTGTACATTTAAAAGTGTTAAGAAAGAAGATCCTAAAAGTTATCACAACATAAAAAAAGTGGTAATTATGTGAGGGGATAAAGGTGTTAACTAACCTTATTGTGGTAATCATTTCACAATATATATGTGAATCAAATAATCACATTATATACCTTAAAATTACATATATTATATGTCAATAATATCTCAATAAAGCTGGGGAAAATAGCAGGAATTAATGACCAATTATATATAGTGAATATGGTACATGATGGTATCTATAATGACTTTTGTTAAGTTCTGTTTTACTGAGAGTTTTATCATGATTGAAAGTTGAATTTATCATAAATGAAAGATGCATTTCTTTCTGCATCTATTGAGAAATTTAGATTTTTCTCTTTTAGTCTATTGCAGTAAATTACCTTGATTGATTTAATGGTAAACTAGCCTCCTTTCCTTCTCTCTGTGTCTCTTCATTTGGCTGGGCCTCCTGATCTGTATGCTTCCTAATAAGACAGTAATTATTAAGTATAGCACTTACTTGAATTCTTTGAGACATTCTAACAAATTGTCAAACAGGAAAGGGTTGCCCCGAATTTATAGTCAGTCAGTCGGAAGTGTGGGTTTGGGAGAGCCTGGAACCTCCAAAGGATTGCTACTGCCTGTAGTAAAGGCAGTCTTGTTGGGGAGAGTGCTCTTTAAAGCTGGAGTGTTTGTGCTAATTCCAGGTGGTCAGTGCCACAACTGAGTTGCAGTACACCTTGGGTTTTTACCAGAAGATGATGCAGTATTCTTTTTCTTTTTCAGATAATTCTGGTTTTGTTTGCTGATCTTTAGTTTAGGAGTTTTGCAGCTATATTCATGAGTGAAAGTGACATTATTTTAATTTTCCAGAAATATCCTTGTCAGTTTTGTTCGTTTGCTTGTTTTGTTTTGTTTTTGTTAAGATTATCCTAGCCTCCTACAGCGAGTTGGGGGTAGAGGTTATCTCTATTTTCTGAAAGAGTCTGGGAACATAGAATTATTTCTTCTTTCAGTGTTTGGCACAATCTATCAATGAAGCCATCTGGCACTGGGGTTTCTTTGTGGGAAGGTTTTTGATTAATCGTTTAATTTCTTAATAGCTATGTATATCTATTTACCTTTTTTTTTCTGCAATCACTTTTGGATTATTATATTTTCCTAAAAATTTACCTACTTTAGCTAAAGGTGTAAACTTGTTACACTATAAGATTGCTCATATTATCGTATTAATATCTTTTTATTATTTCTTAGGCTCTGGAGGAATGTCCTCACTTTGTTGTTGATATTGATTACCTGGGCCTCATCTCTTTTATCATAATTAGTCTAATCAGAGGTGTAATCAGTTTAAGCAGTTTTTAAAAAGCGATTTTTGACTTTTTCTGTTCCTCTTTATTGTATGTTTTCTATTGTGTTAATTTCCTCTTCTACTTTTGGTTTTGCCTATTTGGTTTCTACTGTGAGATGAATATTTAAGTCATTAAATTTTAACACTTCGCTCTCTCTCTCTCTCTCTCTCTCTCTCTCTCTTCTGCTCTCTCTTGCTCTCTCTCTATCTCTCTGTCTCTCTGTCTCTCTGTCTCTCTGTCTCTCTGTCTCTCTCTCTCTCTCTCTCTGTCTCTCTCTCTCTCTCTCTCTGTCTCTCTCTCTCTCTCTCTCTGTCTCTCTGTCTCTCTCTCTCTCTCTCTCTCTCTCTCTCTCTCTCTCTCTCGTGCAACTTTTCCTTTATGTGTTCTTTTAGCTGTGTTTTACAAAATGTAGTATGTACTGACATTGTGCTCCAGGATCCTTTTTTTTTTTTTTTCCTGTAAAAAGCTCTACCTGCTTTGGTTTTTACTGTAGCTGCTATGACTATGTAAATTTCTTTTCTCTGCACTGTAAGGTGTGTGAGCAGATTGAAAGAACTTGAGGCTTTTTAAAGAAAATCTATTTTAATGTCTTAGCAGCTGGCATCTTCACATAGATTAGTACTACAGCATTTTGGTTTACAACATAGCTTTGCTAAGTTTCAGACACATGGATATGTTTACTAGTCTTTGGTCATCAAAGCCAAACAAGAGAGCTGCAAGCCTTTTTACCATACTAGTACAGCAAAGAGTCTTAAATTCACATCAAAGATGCATTTTTTAAAAAAATTCTAAAATTAAGTACCTTAGCATTTTAAAGAAAGAAGTAAAATTTACATGTAAGTTATGATTCTTTAAAAAGTAGTACATTTTTTAATTTGATACCAGCTGGAGGATTATGGCTAAGCCACAAGGAACATTGGGTAATATTAACACTGGTAAATAAAAAAAAAAGAAAAACTCCTTTGAAGATTGGCCTATCCTCCTAATTTCCTTGAAAAATTTGGAATCTTCAGTTATTTAGAATATTTAGTGTCCAGTTGGGCTTTATAAGGTAGGTTTAATAATTCCATAATATAATATTTGAACACATTTGATTATCCCTACTCTTCTACTTTACTAACTTAATATGAGAATTCAGTCAAATTATACATCATCTCTATTTTTCTCAATTTAAAAATTGAGTAGGATATAGTAATACAAGAAGATGTTCTAGAGGGATTCATTATTTAATGTTTCAAAAGTCCTGCACAAATGCCAAACTCATTACAGTGTGCATGCTGGCAAGTGGCTAGAGTTTAGGAGATAATGCAAAAGCACACATAAATCAAAATTTCAACGTGAACAACCTTCTTTTTGGACCAGAGCATGATTAATCACATCACTGACACCGTGTATGGAGGTTTTTG
This sequence comes from Rhinolophus sinicus, assembly GCF_036562045.2. Taxonomy (NCBI): domain Eukaryota; kingdom Metazoa; phylum Chordata; class Mammalia; order Chiroptera; family Rhinolophidae; genus Rhinolophus; species Rhinolophus sinicus. The sequence goes on from NC_133752.1 coordinate 170,131,221, forward strand.
TTTAATAAGTAACAGTTGACACCTTTAGGTTATACCTTCAGCATCCTTCCTTTCCCTTTCACACAGCGTGGGTGGGGGTTGGGAGCAGGACTACCAATTCTGTGGAGATGCCAGGTGCCTTTCAAATTACAGTGTAGAAAATGCCCAGACTGTCTAACCTTCACCTTCCATGAAAACAAGGTGGAATTGTTGTGTTATAGTAAATTGTTCCCAGACTTTGGCTGGATGACTTTGGAAGACGATACTTAGAGTACTTTCTGTAGACATCAGTGCCAGTAAGTAAATTCAGAACTGGACGATTCTCACTACCTACACTATTACCATCCTGCTTCCAGCAACCATTATATCTTGCAAGAATTATTGCAATAGCTTTATTTTTCAGTCAGGATTGTCTAAAGAAACAGAAGCAATAGGGTGTGTGTGTGTGTGTGTGTGTGTGTGTGTGTGTTATACAAACATATATACATATATGTGTATACATATATAAATATATATGCAGTGGCTGCTGCTGCAGTCCTGAGGTAGAATTTCTTCTGCTCTGTGCAATTTCAGTTTCTGCTCTTAAGGCCGTTAGCTAAGTGGATGGGGCCCACCAACCTGATTGAGGGTGATCTCCTTTAGTTAGTCAACTGATTGTGGATGTTAACCACATCTTAAAATACCATCACAGTAACACCTCGATTAGTATTTGAATAAATAACTGGGTGCTATTACCCAAGTTTATACATAAAACTCACCAGCATGCCTCCTAACTGATTTCCTTGTTTCTTCCTGTGTCCTGCTCCCCACAATCTATTTTCAACATAGCAGCCACAGTGATTCTTTAAGGCATAAGCCATTATCAATGTTATTATCCTTCAAATCTTTCAGTAGCTCCTCAAATCCCTCTCAGCTAATGCCAAGGTCCTCCTGAAGGCATCCAAGTACGGGAGTGAACTGGTCCTCTTCCCTTGTCCTCATCCCCTACAGTCCTGAGCCGAGTCAAGCTGTACTATCTGTCCTTCCCCAATATACCAGGGACATTCCCATCCTAGGGCCTCTGAGCTGTTTATTCTATTTGAAATATTCTTCCCCAAAGACATAAACATGACTAATGTCTCTCTTTCAAATTTTTGCTCAATGTCACCCTCTCAGTGTCATCTACCCTTAATAACTATTTAAAACTCTACCTGACACATCCTCTCTCTGGCATTCCATACTCCTGTATTCTGCTCTACCTTAGCATTTGTTATTTTGTAACATGCTATATAATTTACTTTTGAAATAGATCGTTATTTATTGATTGTCCCCACTCAAGAGAATGTAATCTCCACAAAGAGAGTAATCTTTGTGTATTGGTCTCTGATTTAACCCAAGTGCCTAGGTCAGCATCTGGAAAAATAGTAGTTACTCCATTAATACTTGTTGAATGAATGAATACATTTAAGCTAGAACTCTATTAATTGTTTCTTGATTATTAATTGTAGTACATCTAAAAACAGCTTCATTTTATATTCTCTTACTTTTTCGTCCTTCACCCTGTTCTACAACTCTCCTATTTTTAGGCGTATAGTATAATCTTTTTTTTTTTCTTTGTGATCTTTCTGCTTTTTAAGTGAAGTGATTTAAAGAACCTAATATTCATGTCATATAGTACTAACAAGTTAATTAGAGGGGGGATAAGTAAGATATGTGCAACTAATTAAAGTACTTGGATTAGGGGAATTAGGCTTTTTGGGTTCTAGAAAGAGTTTGAGTGGAAAACAGCCATGGACTTGCTGAGGTAACTATGCAAAAGAGATACTTTTAAACCCAAAATTTTAGAAAATTTCAGTCTGTTTCAAGAGTGCTATTTAGCCTAATTTATCATACATAATAAGTTTATCAAATAATTTAAATAGTGATAATTTTGTTTTTACTGATAACTCATTTTGACAGATGAGCAATTATTATAGCTGAAGCTGAAGTATATAAAATACATAGAAAAAAGTTTAAATTTACGAAAGTTGGAGTAAACCTAACATTTTTTAAATAATTCTATTGCTTATTTTCTTTCCACATGCATTTTCACTCACAGGAAAGTTCAAAAGAAAAGTACAAATAATAAATTCACTTGATAGGTTTTGAATTATATTTCAGTCTCAATTTTTTTTTTTTTGTCCTTCCAAAGACATACTTGAATGATGCTTTCTAGGTTCAGATTTTAAAAAGGTAGCCCTTTCTGAATTCTGCAAAGTTTCTAGAGTCATGCTAACCACCAGGACAATCTACAATATCCCTGTTCTTATAAAAATCCCTTCTGTCTTATTCTGTGATCAGTGTTATATTGAAATATGTCTGTTATGGAGAAAATAAGTAACATCTAGGAAATACTATTTCCTTCTATTCATGGGTATGTACTCCCTAATGTTTGCCTCTCCCTGTTACAATATTTGTTTGATTTGGAGAGGAATTAATCATAATGTTTACAAAAATAAGTTGCTGATATAAAAAATACAGCACTAAGAATTAGATTCCAAAAAGCTCTCGCTTCTGTAACTCTTTAACCTCATCTTGAGCCACTTTCTCAAATTCACTATATTGGAGCTATTGTTTCAGATCCTTAAAGGAGCCAAACTTTTTCCCAGCTCAGGGTCTCTGCATATCATATTTCTTCTGTCTGAGACACTCTTCTTCATCTGGCTAAAATAATCTGACATCAGCATAAATTTCAGTTTCTCAGAGAAGCCTTTATAGACTCTTCTACCTAGGTGAAGTTTCTTATTTTTTTCTCTAGTGGCATTTTCTTCCTTCTTATAATTACATAACTATGCAGTGCAGTTATTTGTATAACAAATACTTGGCTTCTTATATTGGACATTAATTGAGACGGCTCCTATGACTGAAAGACATGAAATGATCTTGAAAACTGAAATACCCATGTCTTGGGTGGTGTTGGGAAAAGGTTCTCACTAAGATAGCAGAGGCAAGAATTTCATAATAGAAATGGTTTGTGCAGAAACATGCTACCAAGGGAATGCAAGGAAGTATTCATTTTATTCTCAAACAGGTAGCCCCTTTTTTTCTAGGACTGACTTTGGAACCACATGAGGAGCTGACAGATCCAATAATGACATGGGTGATACCCTATGAACAGCTCTCTATTGACCAACAAAAAGCTGCTTGGTTTATGGATGGTAGGCAGTTCCAATGGAAAAACAGCACCCTATTTGGAATACTGTGGCACTAAGACCAGTAGATGCGAAGATTTATTGAAGAAGATAAGAACAAATCAGTTCAATGGGCTGATCTTGTATGCTGTTTTTCTTATAGAGATGGGAGAATTGAAAAATGAAAAAAGCCCACAATGTTTGGGTTTTTACTGACTCATGAGTGGTGGCCAATGGTTTGACAATATGGTAAGGCAGATGAGTCATGGAAAACTGCACTAGTAATGTATGTATGGAGTATGGCCCTGTGGAAATTACTATGAGAATTTAAGAGGCACGTTAAATTAGGAGGTATTGGGGGAAGGTTTCAGGGAAACAATACATGGGGAAAACAATAAAAAGAACATTAAGGTCGAGGGAAATAACCAGTTCAAAATCCCTAAGAGAGATGCATGCTTGGCATGGTCAAGATAAGCCAGTTAGGCTATAGCCGGTACATGGTCAGAGAAAGCAGTGGTTCTGAGATCAGTTTGCAAGAGGTCATATTAAATATAGCCATTGTAATCCATATTATCACATTTGTATGTCATCCTATATAAGCTGGGAAGTAATTGGAGAGTTTTGAGTCAAGAAATAAAATGATTTACATTGTTAAAGACTTTCTCCGGCTGCTGTGTTGGAAATAGACTGTGGATGATTGTGGCAGGCACAGTGACATTCACAAATATTTAATGTACCTCCTGCATTTCTTAGCTTTTGAAAAATAAGGGCTCTCCCAAAACATTCTCACTTCTGACATGGCCTGGAAGTTTGCAGGTGCCCAAGAACACATTCAGGTTTAATAGTTTGCTAAAATGAATCACAGAACTTACTGAAATCTGCTATACTGATGGTTACAGTTTATTACAATGGAAGGACACAGATTAAAATTAGCCCAGTTAAGAGGAGCACAGGACAGAGTCCAGGCAAGTTCCATATGCAGATTTCCCAGTTGTTCTCTCCCAGGGGAAAGATGGACACCACTCACTTTTCCCCAAAAGGATATGTGACAACAAGCACAGTGTATTTATTGCCAGCCAAATTACTTTAACCTGAAATTTGGGAAACAATTCCATCATAACATAAGGGCTTTGTTTTGTGCATTGCCTATTCCAATGATTAGACCAATTCCTGACAAATAATAACTGTTCAACTAATATTTGTTGAACCAATGAATAAATTCAACAAGTCAAACATAAAAAAATAGTTGCTGGAGATAAAGACTTAGGACACAATCTCCACCACCAAGTTCACATTCTAGTGGAAAAAACAAATAAATACACATTATATGATAAATGGTAGGAAAAGGTATACACAGAAGCTATGTAGAAACTAAACGTAGAGAAATGAGATCAGGAAACACTTCTTAGAGGAGATGATGCTTTTGTTGAGTGTTGAAATGTTGGAACTGATTGTGGAGGACAATGAATATTCCATGCATAGGGAATACGATATACAAATGCAAAGAGGCAAGAAAAACTATGGCATATTTAAGGAACTGCAAGGAGTTTGGTATACAACCAATAAGGATAATGGGAAAGGTAATTCTGGGATGGAGCCAGGAAGCAGGTCATGAGGGATCTTGCATAAGCTAGAGTTCTGATTTAACTTTAATATAATGGAAAACCACCGATACCTTTAAAAGCATATGAGTGACATAATCAGTTTGACATTGTAGAAAAGTCAGTGGTGATGGTATAAAGAATGAATTAGAAAGGCATAAACAAGACTAAGAAAGGTAAACTTTTGAAGTATAATCAAATGCAACAATCAATAATCAAAGGGACAAGTACTGAGAGTCTAAATTTAAAGAATGGCAAGATGGTGAGGAACAATAAATGGAACTGAGAACTGTGCCAGATGGAAAATTAATAGGTCAGGGTAATTACTGATTTGATGTAAAGTAAGAAGAATGAATTCAGAATGTTGTCCAAGTGGCTGTTGCTGGCAATAGATAAATGGTGGTACCATTCACTGAACTAATATGTCTTTCCTGGCAGAGTTCAGGTTGGCAAAAAGCAGAGGTTTTAGTGGATAAAAGAGTCAAGGAAGAATCATTGTAGACACCATAATTTCAAGTTAGATCATCTAAAACTTTTCCCATAAATAATCAATGCAAAATTAGGGAAATCAGGGGAATTATGGTTAAAAATCCTGAAAGTATATTTTGAATATCTAAAGCATACCAATATTATTAGATCATAGGAAAACTGGAACTTGACCTGTTAGAGTTTACATTTTAGAAAGGTAGTTTAAGTGTGATCATGGTTCAAGCAGTGCTTTTATTTCTTTTAATAGCTAACTTAGTGCGTTCATTATATTTTTCTTTATGGCTTTCTTTTGCTTCTTTACATGTAGTGTCCATTTTTCTTATTAATGTTGATACCCAGGGCATGGTCATTTCAGAAGTGCAAGTTCCTCATTTAAAAATTTTAGCTTTGAAATATTTCTTATTCTTTGGGATGGATGTGTACCTAGAAGTTATCAAAATTACACACACACGCGCACACACACACACACACACACACGCGCACAACACATGGAATGAGCTAACGTCAAAAGACCTGGTTGTTTGTTTAGGTCACGTAAGCAGATTGAATTTCTGCATCATAGATTTGGTAACGATAATTAGTGTCATGCCAACAGCTGAAACAAACAGGTTAACTGGACAGGAATCCAGCTCATCACCATAGTCTGACAGTTTGGCAAAATAGTCATTGTGCCTTCATAGGAAGCTTCATGTACTTTCCTTTAAAAATCAAGAAAATGAAAAAACAAAAACAAACGGTTGAGATTTCTACTACTTTATCAAATTGTCCATCATGTATCACCAAAGCCAGAGTGTTCTAATGACAACATTCCTAAAATATTAGGATTGATTAGCACAGATGCTTTTGGTAGGATCAATCTCAAAATCTTCTTTTCTATTTGAAATTTCCACTATACGTTTCAAATTACCACATAGCACCACAGTGACAAATAGAAAGCCATGGTTCCTGAAAAAAATACAAATAATAAAAGAGAAAGACCACAAGGTCAAAAGATATTTTTCTGGAGGTTCTTGCAATATACCAAGTGATGCCTTGGAGGGGGGAAAAAAGCTGTTTAAAAAGACAGCAGCTGCTATAATGCTGCTTCATTACAGACCCAGTGGAGCAGAAGCAATGCGTCCATTTTGCCTTTTTCTTCATTGATGATATCAATGGAGCATTAATGGAATTCTTACAGTCTACTAGTACAGTGTAAATTTAGGCTGAGTAAATCTTATATTGACTATATTATAATACTCTGTTTTTGAAACTAGAGAAGAATCTCACTGTTTATTTTTATATAAAACAGTTACATAAGGGATATAACTTCAGATCCACAAAAAGTAAGTAGTCAATATATTTTTTTTAAAAAAAATTCCGTTACCATTAAGAGAATAGGTAGCATTTAAGTCTAAATGAAAACTCTAATTAGCAAGCTTGTTTCACTGAAATGTTACAGTCTTTCTCCAGTTAACAGAGTCAAAGTGCTTTTATTGTTGTTTCTTTATTGATTTCACTCATTTAATTCACTTTCAACAGAAAAAGCTTAGTTTCTGTTTGTTCTTTTATTTTGTTAACAGTATAGATTGTGCTTTCAAAACAAAAACTATGCAAATTATTTAGCATTTATCTTGACTTTAAAATCATGTCCAAACTGTGGTCCTAGGGGCATATACTTATATAAGAATTTGGGGGCTAGACAGGACCCAGATGGTTCAAGTGGATTTGCAAATGGCAGAGTGCTGTTTGTTAGATCTGCCCACAAATCTATTTGCAAATGCAAATCCTCTTTCCAAACAGATCCGAGTTTTTTTAGGTCCAGCAAAAATCCTTGAGCAAAGCAAAATGCTAATGGAATGTCCATGTGGTACTTCTATGGATTTCTGTCCACATGCTCTTGCATCTACATTGTGTATGTTCAGAGTGTGGCAGGAGAAGACAGAATGCAATGATTTATTTCAGGGGTTCAGAAGGCATCCTGCTGCAATTTAGGGCAGAGGCAGAATCTGTGGCTAATCCAAACATCTCCTTTTTTACCTCCACATGAAATGACTTGGAGCACTCCCCACTTCTGCTGTGATCTCGTGATGCACTGGTTTTACCTTGTCAGATGGTTTCCATTTGTCCACACCTACTGACTCCCTCTCTTACATGCCTTCCTTACGCAGCACATGTCTTTCTAACAGGTCCATGTCACGACAGATAAGACTATGTGTGCAGCTCTCTGCTGATGCTTGTCTGTTGAAGTCAGTAACTCATTCGGATTTTTACTCTTCCTTGCCTAATAATAACAGACAATTTCTAGCACTGTCCCTGTATATTAACTAATTTAATCTCCACCACAACTCCATTACCTGCGCACTCTTTCCCTTTTCCTTGTCCTGTGTTCCTCTAATCTAACAAATCAATTTACACTAAATTTTAATGGAAGAAAGCAAACATTGGCTGGCTTTTCATCCCTAGATCTGTCATCTTCTCGCTTTACATTTTACCACTTCCATTATTCAAGGCTGGATTGTTGCCATAGCCTCCTAACCCACACCTCCCACACTCCTACCAGATATTCCCTCCTGGCATCTGTTCCTCTGAATTTTTGCTAAAATAATGGTTCTGAACTACAAATCTAACCATGTCATTATACTACTTTAATGTAACTCTACCACCTATAGGATGAAGGCTACAATCCTTAGGGTGGAATATAAAGCCTGCTGTACCCTCACCAATCTACTTCTGTGGTTTCTTTTCCCACTTCTTTCTTCTTGGAACTAAATGACTTTTTAATTCAGTCCCTCAGATACAATATTACTTCATGCCTTTTTAAAGCATGCTATTATGAGTTACATGAATTTGGCTGGAATATATTTCATGCCTTACCATCCATCCACTCCTACCTCCCTGCCCACACAACCCTAACAAGCACACACACACACACACACACACACACACACACACAGAAACACACCACACAGGCACCTTGACACCAGGCTAGATTTTTCTCATGCTTTAAGAGCTGAATTATCACGACTCACGTCTTCCAGTCTTCCCCCATGTAACCCCAACCCCAGGTTGTAGTAAGTAGGTCTACCCTGTGTTCCTACAGTACATGGACAAATGTTTAAATTATCCACTTTAAGCATTTACTCCTCACTATATTGTGAGCTCTTTGAGGGCAGAAACAATGTTACTCTTTGTTTCCCCAACTCTGTGTGCTTGCTACAAATAAAGGCTCTCAACACATGTTTACTGATATTACAGATATGTACTTAAGTGACTTAATAAGTCATTCACAGAGAAGCATGGCTTTGTTCCACAGAATAGGAATTCATGAATGAGATACACGAGGGTCATAACTAGTGTTAAACAAGATATTATGGGCCCACAAGGTCTTTCCCAACTGCCTTCAAAATATCTTGAAAGATCATTTAGTTAGATTATGAATAAGTCTGACTTGGAGTGAAAGCTGAGACTATACCTTAGGCAGGCAAAACCACAGTGAAAAAAATCTGAAATCTGCCAATTAGAAAACTACTACCCTGAAGAGGAGTTGAAAGGTATAGATTTGTGTTTAACTAAGAAACTCTGAGGCTGTATTGAACATGATTCCAAAATAATGGGTTTCTTTAGTCAAAATAATATTCTACTCATCTGTAAAAGATCATTTAAAGAAACCATTAATTGACTGAATTATTTATTTTTGAAATCCTTTGAGGAACCATCAAGAAACTTAAGCCCAAGTTTGTTTATATAAAGAGGCAGGTGCTTTTATTCTCTTATGATTCAGATGAAGTTGTCCAGGACGGTGTGGGAACAGACTCATTGTGTAGACAGCATTTGAACATTATGTAAGATAAAGAAAATTGTACTGAGCTCATGATTTGGGAGAAGTCTTCAAAATGATGTAACACAGTAAGAATTTTTTCCATCTTCCCTATAAGGCTGAATTGCAAATGTTCAAAATTTGCACTAATTTTGAACAAAATTTGAACACTAATTGTGTTCAAAGATTTTCTTGCTTTAATCTCATGTATTTCATTACACAGTGGATGTTTACTTAAATCCCTACTATTTTCCAAATTGAGCCACATATTGGTGAATACACACACACACACACACACACACACACACACACACACTTTCATTATCTTTAAGCCTACTTTAACTTTGGACATATCAAGGTGGTAAGAATGTGCATGCTCATAATTCAAATTTGGCTTTCTTCAAACACTTATTTCTAACTTATTCATATATCAAAGATATTAAAATAAATTCTAACTGAAATTTGATAGTGGAAGTAATAATTATAATTTTATTTGCTGGAAAGCTATGACTGTGGTCAAATATTTCTGAAAAGTTACTTCTATTCTTATGATCATTATGCTTAAGTTTTGACACCCATATGAAATTCAACTTTTTAGAAATTGAAGTGTCATCAAGAGACAAGAATATTCTCTTCTTCCATAAACCTTAAATAGAATATCTTGTTTCCCATAATGATTCAAGAAATTTAAGTAGACAACATTTTGTAACATGACTTACGCTAATTACAAGTGTATTTTTTAAGAAAAAATTTCTAAAATATCTTTGAATCTGGCAATGTTTGCTGTTCTTATTTGCTTTGAAGTAGTCTTGGAGAATCATTTTGAATGTCAAAGTTGGTTTTGAGTGTTAAAAGTAAAACTAATGCCATCTGTTGTAATACAATGCCATTAAAAAAAAGAAGAAGAAGAAGAAGACATACATTGACCAAAAGTCTTAAGTTTCCTTTCTTCATTTTTATTCACTCCCTGACACAAAACAGTGGTCAGTTATGCAGTAGGAGAACTACGGTTCTGAAGTAGGACCATTAACAACACAAAAACCTCAACTAACTTACTGGTTGACATAAAGCTTAAGTTTTAATCATTTTTAACATTCCTTTTGTTGTTCCATAGTACCTATCTCCAGTGCAAACATCATCAAATGCCTTATACACTCCTATTTGTAAATGGCCTCTTCCCCACAATCATCCAACAAATGTGAGAAAGCAAAGGGCAACCACTTTGCACAGGAAGAGTTCTCAAATGCCCGTTTCAGTGCTTTCTCAATCATTAGAAATTTGACAATTGGCAGAAATCATAGTGAGCAATTATTAACATACATTTCTTGCACAAAAAGAAATGTTTTAAAAATACATGATACGATTAATTGGATTTTTTTAAACAGATCAATTCTGTACATCCAAATTCATATGGTTAGTTTCTGAAACTTAGACAAAATTAAAATACATGGCATTTTTAAACTTACTAAAAATAATACAAGATTTCCAAAAGATTCAATCATTAAATAAAAAATGCATAAGACGCTCGCAGTTTACTTAACTGTGAACCTACACAGTGCAAAGGAGCAACTCTGTCAGAGTTTGCTTGAGCAATGTTGCACCTATTATAAGAAAATTACAGGGCAAGCATAATACTTTTAAATGCAACACCCCAAAATAATGACTATATTCTTCAGCACAAAGAGAAATATACATTTTCCCTACCCCAAACCCTAGAGTACTATGTGTTTAAAAACAAAAGGTCAGGAACTAAGGACTTCAGTGACACCTTTACCTTAAGGATCAGAATTGGAGTTATACTTGAGGTCTTAGGTGAAATGAGTTTGACGGATTAGGTTCAGTTACTGGCTGTCAGTGCACTACATAAAAAACACTGCACATACAGAGCTTAGTGAAACTAGCTGTTTTCTGCACAGGAAAATTCCTTGATAGAGTTAGCATGAAGACAAATGAACTGTTATCCCCCAAGAAAGGTGTCCCTTTAGGTTAGGTTTGAGGTTAGCAATACCAAACAGTAAAAGCACTTGACTTCCCATGGCTGACAGACTCATTACCTTTGTAAATATTGAGGCTTAGCTTTGAATCCTGGGATTCCTCTTGTTTCTAGAGAGAGCTTGTAGCTAACCAATTACCACACAATAAAGAAATTAAAATGAGAAAAGACAAGAGTGGTGCAAATTTCCTTCATTTTCTACCATCAAAGTTGTTTAAACTTTCTCCTTCATTATGGCATCTTTACCACTCCATTTATTCAAAGCCTTCTAAATATAGCCTTGTTATTCACCATAATAAGGATCCTATACAAACAAGTTATTGTTTGTTTGTCTTTTTATTAACGGGTAAGAAAATGGGAACTCAGGATTAATTCGAAACTGGCAGTGGCAGGATTGAAAACGATATTTGTGTTCAAAACTAGTGCTTTTTCCACAACTTTTTATCATATAGAATTATTTCTCTAAAATCTGTCTATTTTGTTTATGAGAGTTAATCATTCAGTCTCATGTAAATTATGTATTTTTACCAAGAAATAACGAGATATTAGTAGAGCTTGAATTTCTTGAAAGTGAAAAACACAACAAATCAAATTTTTTGGAAATAAGCTAAAGCAATGCTCAGAGAAAAATCATGGTTTAAATGTTTCATTGGAAATGAAGAAGGTCTCAAATCCATTATCTAACCTTTCAACTTAAGGAACTAGAAAAGAAGCAAGGAAATAAAAGAGAATAAATAATAGCAATAAGAACAATAATTAATGAAATGGGAAATACAAAAACAATAAAGAAAACACTGGAAACCAAATTTGTAACATTGAAATGATCAACAAAATTTGTACACCTTTAACTAGAATCATCAAGATAAAATAGAAAAGATACAGGTTGTCAATATCAGGAATGAAATATAGGACTTCACAACAGACCCAGCAGAAATTAAAATGGAATTTAAGGTAATATTATAAACAACTTCATACCGACAAGTTTAATAGCATAGATGACATAAACTCCTAGAAAGACATTAATTACCAATTGACACCAAATATGAATAATAATAATATATCTATATAAAGTTTAAAAATTAATAATTAAATATATTTCCATGAAGAAGAGTCTAGGTATAGATGGCTTAATTAGTAAATTCTATCAAACATTTAAGGAAGCAATTATAATATCATACACAAACTTTTTCGAAAAATAGAGAAGGAGGGAACATATGCAAAAACACTTGCGGCAGCCAGTATTATCTTGACAACAAAGCAGGGCAAAACATCAGAAGACAAGTGCTTAACAATATCTCTTATAAGCATAGATGCAAAAATGTTTAACAAAATAATACCAAATTAAATTCAACAATATATAAGAATGTGAGACACCATGACTCTCTGTAAACCAATAATGCAAAGTTGGTTTATTGTCTAAACCACAATTATAATTAAAATAAAGTAGAAAACCTATAGAATCATATCAGTCTACTAAAGAGATTTTGACAAAATCTAACACCAATTCCTGATAAAAACAACAAAACATGCAGAAATAAAATATGTGGCAAGACTAGTAAGGAAAGAACAGGGGAAAGTAATTGGAATTACATTGTTTTAATAGTGTTACCTTAAAAAGAGTGTTAAAATGTTAATTCAAGGTAAACTGTGATAAGGATACATATTGCAATCCCTAGACTAACAATTTAAAAATAATTAAAACAATAAGGTATATCAAAAAGCCAATAGGGGAAATAAAATGAGATATTAAAAAAAATCACAACAGAAAGAATAGGGCAAAAAATAACATATGGGACAGATAGAAAATGACAATAGTATTTACGTAAAGCCAATCAACTCAATAATTACATTTAATAAATACAAGGCCTGAATATCCCAATTAAAAAGTAGAAATTGTCAGACTAGATTAAAAATAATTAATAAACAAGATACAACTGTAAACATGCTGCTTATAAGAAAAATGCTTTGTAAGCACAGATCATTTAAGCAAAAGGGTAGATATAAATAAGATAAATACTAATCATAAAAGATTTGGTATGCTTACATTAATATTAGATAAGTGGTATTCAAAATAGGAGTACTAGCAAGGATAAAGAGGTTATGTCATAATCAAAGCAGGGTACATTTTCAAAAAAATTAACAATCTTAAAAGGATTAGCCTTATAATGAATCTTCAAAATATGCAAAACAGACATCAACAGATTAAAGACAGCAATAATCAAATCCACAATTACAGATGGAGATTTTAACTTGAATAATTATAGATCAATAACGCACCAAAAAAAGTAATTAAGAATGTAGAAGATTTGAACACATCATACACCCAGGTAACATTTATATAAAATTTATATAACACTGTATCCAATATTTGAAGACTATATCTGTCAAGTGTCCACACGACATTAATCAAGATAGATATCAAGATATGCTTTGCCATAAAATAATTCTCAGTAAATATATGAAGACTGAAAACAGAGTTTGTACTCTGACCAAAAAAGACTAACTTAAAAATCAGTAACAAAGTATATTAAGAAAAGTCTTAATTTAGGCAAGTAAGAAAAAATAAATAACCATGGGTAAAAGAAAACAAGTGAAATTATATAGTATTTAAATTATTTTTAATTGTGGTAAAATATACATAATATAAAATTAATTGTTTTAACCGTTTTTAAGTGTACAAATCGATAGTATTAAGTACATTTGCAATGTTCTTTGATGCAGAGAAGTTTTAAACTTTGATAAAATTCAGTTCATTTTTTTTTCTTCTGTTGCCTGTGATTTTAGTCTTATATCTTAGAAGCCATTGATAAACTCAAGGTCATAATGTTTACCTCTGTGTTTTCTTGTAAGAGTTTTGTAGTTTTAGCCTTTAAAGTTAAGTCTTTAATCCATTTTGAATGAATATTTGTGTTTGGTATAAGGTAAGGGACTCCTTCATTCTTTTGCATGTGAATATCCAGCTTTCCTTGCATCATTTGTTGAAGAGACTATTCTTTCCCTATTGAATGGTCTTGGCATCCTTGTGAAAAGTAATTGACCATGTAGGTGAGGATTTATTTTCCGGCTTTTAATTCTATTTATTGGTCTATATGTCTCTCTTGTGCCAGCACCACAGTGTTTTGATTATTGTAGCTTTGTAGTAGGTTGTGAAATTGGTAAGTGTAAATTCCCAATTTCGTTCTTATTTTCTTAGTTTTCAAGGTTGTTTTGGTTATTTCAGTTCCTTTGAATTTTTGTATGCCTTTTAGGATGGGTGTCTCTATTTCTTAAAAAAAAAAAAAAATGCCATTGGAATTTTTAAAAGGATTACATTGAATCTATAGATCACTTTGAGAAGTATTGCCATCTTAACAATATTGTCTTCCAATCCATGTGATGTTTTTCCATGCACTTCCATTTATTTAAATCTTCTTTAGTTTTTTCAGCAAAATTTTGCATTCGATGTGTAAGCTTTACATCACTTTAGCTAAATTTGTTTCTAAGTACTTTATTCTTTTTATTGCTGTTGTAAAAAAAATATGTTCCTTAATTTCCTTTTTGGATAGTTTATTACTACTGTATAGAAATACAACTAATTTTTATATATTAATCTTATATCCTGCAACTGTATTGAAGTCATTTATTAGCTCTAATTTTCTTTTTTTCAGATTCTTTAGGGCTCTCTACATATCCAGAGAATCATGTTATCCACAAATAGAGAGAATGTTACTTCTATCTTTCAATTTGCACACGTTTTAATTTCTTTTTTGCCTAATTCCCCTGGCTACAACTTCAATACTATGTTGAATAAAAGAGGAGAAAGCAGTCATTGTCTTGTTCTGGATATTAGGGGAAAAGCTTTCAGTCTTTTACCATTGAGTATGAATTTAGCTATGGGTTTTTCATATATGGCTTTTATCTTGTTGAGGAATTACCCTTCTATTCCTAATTTAAAAGTTGTTCCATCATGAAAGAGTATTGAATTCTGCCAAATGCTTTTTCTGCATCAGTTGGGATAATTATGTGATCTTTCGTTCTATTTTTGTATGTTAAACCACTCTTGCATTCCTGAGATAATTTTCACTTGGTGATGGTGTATATGTTGAATATGTTGCTGAATTCATATTGCTAGCATTTTGTTCAGGATTTTTGCATATACATTCATAAGAGTTATTGGCCTGTAGTTTTCATTTCTTATGATGTTTGTCTTTGGTATCAGGGTAATGCTACCGTGTTTCTTGGAAAATAAGACCTAGCTGGACCATCAGCTCTAATGCATCTTTTGGAGCAAAAATTAGTATAAGGCCCCGTCTTATTTTAATATAAGACCCAGTTTTATAATAATATAATGTAAGATAAGATAAGATAAGATAAGATAAGATAAGATAAGATAAGATAAGATAAGATAATATAATATAATATAATATAGTATAATATAATATAATACTGGATCTTAAATTAATTTTTGCTCCAAAAGATGCATTAGAGCTGATGGTCCAACTAGGACTTATTTTCCAGGAAACACAGTAGTATCAAAGAATGAGTTAGGAAGCATTCCACCATCTCCATTTTTTTGAAGAGTTTTTTAATATTTGGTAGAATTAACCAGTGAAGCCATCGGTCCTAGGCTTTTTTTGGTTGGAATATTTTTTATTATTGATTCAATAGCCTTACTTGCTATAAGTCTGTTCATGTGTTGTCTTTCTGCTTGATTCATTTTGGCAATTTGTGAAATTCTAGATTTTTTTTTTCCCCATTTCATCCAAGTTACCTAGTTTTGAGGCATACAATTTTTCATAATATTCTTTTTTCCTTTTTTTGTGGGGAGGAAGGGGAACAGGACTTTATTGGGGAACAGTGTGTACTTCCAGGACTTTTTCCAAGTCAAATTGTTGTTCTTTTCAATCTTAGTTGTGGAGGGCGCAGCTCAGCTCCAGGTCCAGTTGCTGTTGTTAGTTGCAGGGGGCACAGCCCACCATCCCTTGCAGGAGTTGAGGAGTCAAACTAGCACCCTTGTGGTTGAGAGCCCACGTTCCAACCAACTGAGCCATCTGGCACTGGCCCATTTGGGAATCGAACCAGCAGCCTTCAGCATTAGGAGCACGGAGCTCCAACCACCTAAGCCACCAGGCTGGCCCCATAATATTCTTTTGTAATCATGTTCATTTTTGTGAAGTTGGTAGTAAAGTTTCCACTTTCATTTATGGTTTTAGTAATATGAGCCTTTCTTCTTTTGTCTTAGTCAATATAACTAAAGTTTTATCGATGTTCTTGCTCTTTCCAAAGAATCACCTTTCATTTTTGTTTATTTTCTTAGTTGTTTTCTATTCTCTATTTCATGTTTTCTGCTCTAATCTTTATTATTTCTTTTCTTCTGCTAGCTTTATGTTTAGTTTGCATTGGCTTTTCTACTTCCTTAAGGTGTAGAGTTGGGTATTGATTTGATTTTTTTTCTACTTGAGAAATATATACATTCTTCTGTTGTTGGATGGACTCTTTTGTATATGTCTGTTAGTTGAATTGATTTGTACTTTTCAAGTCTTCTATTTCCTTATTAATCTTCTGTTTAGATATTCTAGTCAATTACTTAAAGTTCAATATTGAAGTCTCCAAGTATTATTTGAGAACTGCACATTTCTCCCTTTATTTCTGTCAGTTTTTTGCTTTATATATTTTGAAACTCTTTTGGTAGGTGAGTACATGATTGTTATATCTTCAACCTTTATAATTATGTAATCTCCTTCACTGTCTCTTATAAACTCTTTAATTTAAAGCCTATTTTGTCTCATAATAATATAGCCATTTCAGCTCCTAGTTACTATTTGCATGAAGTATCTTTTTCAATCTTTTTATTTTCAAACTTGTTGTGTCTTTGTATCTACATATACAACATGTATATGTAGATAGCGTATAGATGGTTCATGTTTTTTCATTCATTCTGCTAATCTCTGACTTTTAATTGAATAGTTTAATGAATCTACATTTAAAATAATTACTAAGAAAGAACTTCTCTGTCTTTTAGCTATTTGTTTTTTGTATGTCTTTTATATTTTTGTTCCTCAATTCTTCCCTTTTTGTAGTATACCATTTTGGTGTCCTTCTTTCATTTTCTGTTTATTTTATAGTTATTCTTTACTTTGTGTATCATTAACATCTTAACTTATGACAACATAGTTTGAATACTACAAATTTCATTCCAATAGGATATACATCCTTGGCTCCTATATATTTTAGAACATCTCCCTTTATGTTATATATATATATATATATATATATATATATATATATATATGCCTATTAAAGTAGATTTATAAGTACTGTTTTATGCATTTACCTTCTGAATTCTATAGAAGAAAAGAGTTACAAACAAAAAGTATAATAATACTGGCTTTTGTATTTACATACACATATAATTACTCTTACCAATGTACTTTGCTTTTATACATGGCTTCAAGTTACTGTCCAGTGTCCTTCCATTTTGGGCTGCTGGATTGCCTTTAGCATTTCTTGTAAGGCAGGTCTACTAGTACAGAGCTCCATCAGGCTTTGTTTTTCTGGAAATGTCTTAATTTCTCCTTTATTCTTGAATGATAGTTTTGTAGGTATGAAATTATTGGTAGAGTTTTTTCTTTCCAGGACTTTAAATATGTCACTCCACTGCCTTCTGGCTTCCATATTTGCTGATTTTAAAAAATCACCTGTTAATGTTATTGAGGATCCCTTGTATGATATGAATCTTACTGCTTTCAAAACTTTCTCTTTGCCTCTGTCTTTCAACAATTTACATTATTGTGTCACAATGTGGCTTTCCTTGAGTTTATTCTGCTGGAGATCATTGACCTTGTATATGTATATTGAAATCTTTCATTACATTTTGGAAAATGTTGGCCATTATTTCTTCAAACATTTTTTTTCTGACTCTAACTCTCTTCTCTGTAACTCCCATGATGAATATGTGGGTACACTTAAAGGTGTCCCACAGGTCCCTAAGGCTCTGTTTATTTTCCTTTGTTGTTTTTTTTCTTTCTGTTTCTCAGACTGGAAAAATTCAGTTGTCCTACCTTTATACTCACTGATTTTTTCTTCTGCCATTCAAATCTGCCACTGAATTCTTTTAGTAAATTTTTCCACTATTGCACTTTTTACCTCCAGAATTTCTATTTGGGTCCTTTTTTGTAATTTATTTCATCATATTTCAACATTATACACATATTTTGAGCACCATTATTCAGAATAACTGAAAAGGTAGGAACAACCAAAATATTCACCATTGGATGAATTAATAAACAAATTAGAATAATATAAAATGTAACATTATTCAGTCATAAAAAGGAATAAGGTGCTGGTGATGCTTCCACTTACATGAATTGTAAAAATATTAAATGAAAGAAGCCAAACATAAAAGGTCATGTTTTGTATGATTCTATTTATATGAAATATTCAGAATAGTCAAATCCATGGAGACAGAAAGATTAGCAGTTACCAATATGTAGATGGGGGAGTGGGGGGTGATGGTTGAGAATAGAGAGTGATTACTTAATGGGTACAAGGTGTTCTTCTGAAGTGACGAAAAAGTTTTGAAAACAGAGATAGTTGCACAACATTTACATATACTAAATGCAACTGAATTGTGCGCTTTAAAATGCTTAGTCATATATTATGACTTTCACCTCAATTATTTATATTTATATATATATATATATGGTCTGAAACCTACTAGTAAACCTAAGAGACAAATGTAAAATCTTGAACCTAAAAATTGCGGAACACATATTCTTTTCAGGTACACATGGGACATTTACCAAAACTGGCAATATGCTGGAGCGTAACAAAACAAAACAACATAGTGGAATTAAATTAGAAATCATAAGAAAAAAGGCAAAAAAGTAGGCTTCAAAATTAATCTATTCACTTCTAAATAACTTCTAAATAAAATATCATCTTATATGGGTGGCTCATATAACATCCACACTTGCATGTAGTAAATGTGTGCTTTGAGAGACTGAATAACTGACTTCCCTAAATCATACAAGTAGAAAGTGCTAGAGTCAGAATTCAACCGCAAGTCTGTAGTTCTTAATCAGCACATTGCTCACTAAACTGACATGTATAGATTCAACTCTTTGGAGGAAGCCACTAATAAAGGTGAAGTGCTGTTTATAATCTCCACATGAGCCTGTTAGTTTAAGTTTGTTCAGTGCCATGATCAGAAACTTTAATTCAAGCCAACTATGTTATGTATACCATTTTTCTAAGAGAAATCAAGTTAGATGGGTGTGGATTGGTGTAAAGTATAAAACTGCTACAAAAAAAAAAATCCACTTTGAAAGACATAAGTTTTTCTGTAGGCCATGCATAAAAAGAATTTCAGAGAAAAGTACAGATTACAAACTGGAGGTTTCAGAGTGATAATAGGAAATTTGTTGAAAGTGGAAATTGAGGGAATCAAGGGTATCATAACGAAATGCACAAGCAGGAAATTTCATTCAGAGGAGAGGCTATAATGCTTCAGTAAGGGGAAATCATGTTCAATGCTGGAAAGCTTTAAGAAAGATTGTGAATGAAGAAAACCCAGTGAACTGACTTATTTAAATTTTTAAAAATTATTTATTAATCTTACTACTAATTGTTATTTTTTTTATAAAGTTGCCAAGGAGTTTAGCAAGACTTTTAATCACTAATGATGAAACAGAAAATAAAAGATAGTGATAAATACTTCTTTCTATTAGTGTTCTCAAGCAAGTTTCCTGTTTCAACCATGACTCTGATAGCTCTAAATTCTCTATCTTGCTCCAATTTAGAGATGTATTTGACTACTCAGTGTGTATCCCTTTCATGCAAACTTTGCAAATATGTGTCTCACTAAAATTTCACTTTTTCTATCCATATCGCATTTATGCTTACCTCTTTATAGTGGATAAAAGCACTAACCCTAAACAGTCTCCTTCAATCTAAAATACCCGGTATTTTACTTTCATGTTACCTATACATCCAAGTGGTGATGAAATTCTGTCAGTATGTTTCTTCTTTTCCATACCCTTCTCCCATTTTAACTATCTCCCTTAAGATCCTCATGATTTTTTACCTAGTCTGTTCCAATAGCCTCCTAATTGATATACTTTCACTAATCTTTCATACTTAATTAAGTTTCTAAATAGATTCCAGGGTTATCTTCCTTTAAAAAAAAAGCGTCATATTACTGTACTATTCAAATTTGTATTAATTATGTATCAGTTAGGATTAAATCCAAGGCCAAATATAAGATCCTCCCTAATCTCACCATATCTTCTTCAGTGCTTAAATATAAAATAATATGTTGCCAACATCTCTTTGTTGATTTTGTAGTATGTGACTTTACTCAAACCATATTGAAATAATTTTTTAGTCTGATCTAAGGCTTAAAGTTACATGGTTTTATTAGTTTAACTGACAGTGAAATTATTCTAAAATTTCCTTATCCAATTTCAAACTGTTAAACGTTCCAGAGATTTTGATCAAGTCCATGATAACTACCTAGGGACAATCCTTTTGAGGGTCTTCATGGTGCATTCCCAGTGACCTTTTCACCATTTCCTAAATTCTCCATAACTTTTTCTTTTGTCCCAGGACCTTTATATATTTACATATCCTGTTTCCCTTGTGTGTATCCTACCCTACATTTCTACTTCATGGATTTATTTTCATGTTTTAAGATAAGATAATCTCTTTTGTGAAGTCTTTGCTCGCATCTCCTGGGAGAGTTTGGAAGTCCCATTCTTATATTTGCTTAACATTTTCTTCTTTCCTTATTATAACATTTATGGCATATTACAATAATATATGTGTGTCTATCTCCTTCTCTACATAGTAACTCTGTACCTTAGGGATTTTATTTATCTTTGGACTCCAATGTAATTGATAATATAGTAGGCACTCGATAAGTGTTGGCTCATCAAAAACAATGGATGGATTGATATTGTAACCTCAGAAAGTGGTCCCAAAACTAGAAAAGTTATCCTATATTAACAACTGCATAGTTTTAGATGGCATTGGATTTTTATTCATCTTAAAATTACAAGATCACAAATACAATCAGAGTTAAGGATCATAAAGTTCTGATTAGCCAAAAATAATAATAGTAAAACAAAACAAAAATTTAAAAAAAGAAAGTATACAAGATTTTCTCAGTGCACAGGAGAATGAAAGAGGGGACTGGGAAGGCAATAATTGAGGAATATTTTTAAAATTATGTAGTTAAGGATGTAGTTATCATTGAGATGATCATAAATTTCTGGATTATTTAACAGTTTTAAATTGGATAAGGAAATTTTAGAATGATTTCACTATCAGTTAAACTAATAAAACCATCTAACCCTAAGCCTTAGGTCAGACTAAATCATTTCAATGTGGTTTGAGTAAAGTCACATATTACAAAATCAGCAAAGAGATGTTGTCAACAAGTTTTTTCTGTTTTGTTTTGTTTTTAATGTTTAAGATGTGTCATCTATTCCTCATCTACTTATCCCCGGAACCAAAATAAAATGTCCTAATTTTATGTCAGAAAAGAATGCTGCTCTGCTCCAGTGCGGCATTTGTTATCTATCATAGTGCCTCTAATGTCTTCGTTCCTTAATCTATCCTATACCCAACACATTTCCACAAAAAGGAAGTTTTTGTTTTGTCAATACTCTCCCTCAAAATCATTCAGTAGTTCCCTAAAGCCTATTAAGTTAAAAACTACATATTTTTGCAAAGCTTCTCAATGTCATCTTCTACCGTTTTCTGGCTTCAGTGAAACCAAACAAAGGCATTTTATGGTGTGTAAGCACTCCTCATGCTTTTTAAACTCTTACTCCCTGATGGTCTCCTTCTCTCTAAAACTTTGTTCAGATTTTTCCTCTTTCATCATCTCTACCATAATAAATATAATTTGTTTTATTCTCTTTCAAAGTATAAAGTTTTTGTTCTGATTTCAAACAGACTCATGTTTATATCCTCACTCTACCACTTGAAAGTGGGTGAAGTCACAAATTCTTTAGACTCTTGATGCTTTATTTGTAAAATAGGTAAATAAAAACACCTAATTATACTGTTGAACAATCCTGCCTCTAGGCCAACGATGCTTTTTGCCCATTTGCCAAAAGGCAATGGTTCTTCCATTTGTGAACACATGGAATTAGTAATCTATGTTTAAAATAGTTTAGGGCATTCTATTTCCATTAATAATTACAATTCATACAAAGGAAATAAAAGAAACATTTGCAATTATTTTAGTATTACATGAGATTATGAGAAATTTTGCAGATTTGGTACTTGAACATAGTGGTTAGCAAAATGCCTAGCATATAATACTAGCTAAAATAATAGATTGCAGTTATTATTAGTGACACTGTTATTAACACAATCAATGCTATTGCTATTATTATTTGATGTTCTTATTTTCTCTTAAGTTCCCACAGCATTTTATGTCTATTTAATTATATTCTTTTTTTCAATTATGCATACATATATACATGTGTCAGCCTCTCCGCTCATTTTGTAACTTTCTTAACATCAGGGATTATGTCTTGATCTATCTGTCTTTTAAGTAATCTTTCGCACTTCCACACACAAGAATTTAATAAATGTGTTGATGTATTTAATAATATTTATTAAATATCTAATATGTAATTAAGGTAGGATATAAGATAAACTGTGACTTTCTAGGTGGGTGAGGGTAGATCCTGAGATGGGTAGGACTTGTTTCCTTACAAAGCAGAGTCTTTTGGCACCTACCTCAAGCAAGGGATGTCGAATGGAAAGCAGTGACGTCTAACATACCTCTAGCAAGTATTGGGCCACTTCGAATGTTTCTTGCAAAGGTCTGCCAGTGGGCATCCTTGGCAAGCTATTGTTAAGTGGGCACCAAGGAGAAACCACGATTTTCTCCTTCCTGTCTGTCTAAAGTGTTGTCTCTGATAGCAGCTGTATCTCTTCAGCAACTCTTGGTCCTGCCAGATAATCCCATTGATGAAGCATTTGTAGGTAAAACTGGCCCCTAGGCTGTAACACCACATCTACCCTTTGACCTTCTGGCAGCAGCTTCCTTCTGTTTCTAATTTGTGGATTGTCTTACCATTTTCCATTTGGCTTCTCAGTTCTTCCCTTACTTGTGTAATCACTTCATTATATGATATTTCTTGTGCTGTAATAATTGAGATGTTCCCCCTCCCCCACACACACATACCCTGGGAAGACTTCTCATGGATAAAATAGTCATTGATAAAATATTTTGATACCCAGCAATGATTTTTCACAATGTAGCAAGAGAGGGTATTTAGATTGAGTGTAATTGTAAGAAAAATTGATCAAATGTTACTTTAAATCTTATAATTTCCTTTTCTAGAAATAAAAATTATCCATAAAAATCAGGGTACAGAATAAAACATTTTATGGTTATAGCTGCAATGATTAAAGCAGAGAGTTAAGGAGAACATTACAGAAATGTGGATTTATATCTGCAAAATTTAACTTAATTCAAAAATATTCATTTAATTCAAACACTTCTGTTTTTTTTGTTTGTTTATAATGATAGTCAATTTGATAAAAGCATCACAGTCTTCATTTTTTGACATAACATAGGCCAAATAACTTGTTGACTAATATTTTAAATATTATTCTATGTTGCATTGGTATTATGTAGATTTTTTAAATGTGCTTTAAAACAGCAAGGTGCTTTATTCTTATAATGAAGTACCCAATAATGGAAGTACATATATTTTTATTTTAGATAAAGACATATGAATATGAAATATGTATGCAATTTCATATTTTGTTTCTTTCTAAAGCAAGTAGAGAAGAATTAAAGAGATGGTATATCTTCTGCCAAAAATCTTCCATTAACTGGAAGAAAGTTTGTACTATCCCATGATTCTACTGGTTTCAAGATCAGCAAAGTTTTTGTGCCTCTACATTTTTCTTAGATTTTTTTTCCAGTCAGTATGGTATGTTGTGTGTTTAAAAATACATTTTTCCCTTATTTTTCATGAGAGGCACACAACGTGTCAAAATATACTTACTTCCCTACTGATTTTACAAAATGGTTAGAAGTGGGGAGCAATAGTTAAAGATGGAGCAAAGCAAAGACTGGGCCTGAAGAAGAGAGAAGGAAGCTACCGAGGTCAGACCTAAGTGTAACTATTTTACTCCTAAAGTGAGCAGAAAATGACTAGAGAGGCTAAGGGAGATGATGAGAGCTGAGTCACTTAAAAAAAAAAAAAAAAGTAATATTTCCAGTTGTTAATAGAATTGTGTCCCACTCGTTAACAGTTAAGTATTCCTAATGAGAAAAATAATTGTATTGTTACTTTAAATACATTCTAGTTACTTGTCATTTAACATTGCATACTATTTCAGAATTTTACCTATTGTTTTCAGTGATTTAGTTGAATTGCCTCTTAGTTCTGAAGGTGGAATTCCCTGCAGTTTACCAAAATATATGGAAAGAGATAAAAGAAAGTTCACAAAATTTAAAAAGTAAAGGCAAGGGTAGCACCCATCTCAAACTATACTGATTTAGGAAAGGTACAGAAACTGAGTTCAAAACCAATTTTAAACATAATTTTTCCAGACCAAAAAAGAAAACAAGAAAAATTGTAAGTTTTCTTGGACCTGAGTAAAAAAAAAAAAGTAAGTGAACAACAATTAATATAATGAATGAGTGCCATGATAGCAATTTCTATGAATGCAGAGACATCCTACCGTATTTCCCCCAAAATAAGACTGGGTCTTATATTAATTTTTGCTCCAAAAGATGCATTAGGGCTTAGGTTCAGGAAATGTTATCCTGAAAAATCATGCTAAGGCTTAGTTTCTGGTTAGGTCTTATTTTCAGGGAAACACGTTACATATGGCTGTTGTCTTTTATCAGCTGTTTGTGAACACATAAATCGTGAGGTTAAAGCATCGTTCTATTAGAAAGGCACTTCTAGTGGAATAGACTGTGATGATGTGGTCAGACATATGGCTTTGCGATATTAAATTTTAGAAAATGTGGAGAAATAGTTTTTAAAGCCTCTTAGACTTTCCTTTTAATAAGTCCTTGGTCTCAGCCATGCCTTCACAATATTGATTTCTTTAATCACAAAATTAATACAGGAGACTTCCAATTCAATATGGTTGATTGAATGCTGTGTCTTAAACTTCATTACCTTCCAAAATTGTAAAGTAATAAAAATCTTTAAAACTTCAAGGAGGAGACCCAGGGAAAAGACAATAGCAGATAAGAGAGGTCAACCAATTTCTGGAAAATGAAAGTAAATGAAGGAGAGGTAACTGACTTAGAAGACCAGAGGAAGCTAAGACTTATGTGCCTACAGAAGGGGGAGTGAGAAGAAAGACACCATTTTCCTGGCAGAACACTGGAAAAAAACAAGTATAAAAAAAAGGCAGGAGCCAGAGGATCTTGTAACCAGAGAGGTGACTAAGAGTTTATATCAAAAGCAGATGGCTGTTAAGGTATATTCTGACCACCTCTCTGGCATCAATCCTTCTCAGTCATTAACATCCACCCAGATAACCAGCTAAACTTCACCTCTCATTCTGCAATGACTTGGAACCAGAAAATTTCAGGACCAGACACACAAGTCTCAGAGGGGGTGTGGGGTTAATACGTAAACAAAGGAAGTAACTGATGGGTGAACCAACCTTTAAGGCCTCCAGACAAAATTCTGGTTCTTGATCTGATCACCCCAGAACAGGAATTTTTTGGGAAGTGGTGAGTTGGAAATTTGTAGCTTGCTGCAATGGTTGGGAGAGCACTAATAGCATTTAATGGACAAGAGTCTCAGGTACCAGACATCTTCTCATGTGAAATCCCTCAC
The DNA here is from genome assembly GCF_036562045.2 of Rhinolophus sinicus. NCBI lineage: Eukaryota > Metazoa > Chordata > Mammalia > Chiroptera > Rhinolophidae > Rhinolophus > Rhinolophus sinicus. The sequence goes on from NC_133752.1 coordinate 170,157,047, forward strand.
AGTGACAAATTATACCGCATCTCTGAAGACTTTCTGATGTCACAGTAGACAATCAATTGGGAAAGGAAGAAATGTTTAAAGCTATATGAATCTAGGACCTAACTGCATTTTGCATATAAATTATCAATTTTTCTTATGTATAAACACAATGTATTTTGGCATGGCCTAACAGAGACTGAGTTCTTCAGGATGCAATTATAAATTGAAGTAAGATGGCATATTTTTTGGTTTGGAGTTTAATCAAGAGTTTTTCACTGTTTCATAAAATCACCTCACTAAGAGCAAAGCTGTGCATGGTACTTAAGATGTTAGTGCTGCTTGCCAACACACCTGTATCAGTCTGTATTTATAGCTGTCACCTTCAGACATTCTCCAAGTGTGTGCAAGCAGCTAACTCCCTCATTATGCCCACCGTGAAGTGGAGGGTAGCCATGTCTGAGGGTTTAGGCATTGAAATACATATTATTTTATTAAGAATTAATTTCTGCTATTTCCTTTTCCCCTTAAGGTATGGCATGAAATTGTTATTGGTGGAATTACTTGTGTTGATAGCCTAAGTTATAGTAATTGTGTGCTTCATTTCAGGGTAGTAAAAGCAGATTTCTAAAATATTTGCTTTAAAAAAAAAAAAGTGGTCATTGAATCTAATAGGATTGAGAGCCAATGCCCTAAGATAAACTCACAAGCTGAAAATTCTTTCCCCAAACACACTGTCCAATCAGGATTTCAGTATTTTATTCTTAAATGTGAACTGTCAGTCAACTCTTCTCAGATGTTTGAAGAAAGCCCTTAGCATTAAATAGAAAGACTGAAACAAAACCGACAAGAACTGAAAAGGAAAACCTGGAGGAAAAAAAAAAAGAAAACGAGATCACTTTTTTTACAAATGGTGTTTGCACACACGTATGTGCATTTGTACATACAGCAGCAATTCTTAAACTGTGTTATCTAGAGACCCTAAAAGTTCCCAATTCCTTTGTAGGAGGTCTGCAAAGTTAAAACTATTTTCAGAATAATAGGAAGACATTGTTTTTCTCATTCACTTTCATACTCTCATGAGTGAGTGTGCAGAATTTTCAGAGGTTGGTTATACACTATGTGATATACCAAATTGAATACAGAAGCACATGTATCAACTGTCTTATATTAAGCCAGACATTAAAAAGATATACAAATGTATAGCAAGGGTGACCAAAAATTGTATATAAGTGAACACTTTGGTCAACGTTGCTCAAGCAGTAGTTCTCTGTAATCAGAAGTGTCTGGACGCTGATAGTAACCACTTTGAGCACCTCTTGTAATTGCAGAAGTCACATGTGACTTGTATTCATCTTTGTTATTGGTATATATTGAGCATTACAATTTTAATAGTTTTTTTCCTTTCTTAAAATGTGTATAGATTTTTTTTGACACCCACTGTGTGTGTGTGTGTGTGTGTGTGTGATATATATAGTATATGTACATATATGATGTATATGATATATATGTATATATATGATATAAATATGATATATATATGATATCGTATTTAGGTCTAATTATTTATTCTCTATATTACATTCCTACATGATATGAAATCCTTAAATATTTTAATTCCAATATTCTTCCCTTCTGTCTTCTATGTTTTTGTCTAGCATTTCAATTTCATCCTATTTTCTGAAATACACAAAACTAACTTCTGTTTCACTATCAAAGATAGAAGCTTCTGTATTATTTTATTCTGTGGAAGTTGTGAATCTTCTGCTCTCTCTCTCTCTCTCTCTCTCTCTCTCTCTTTGTTTATCCTCATAAAAAGTAAAAATCACTATTGATTTCTTTTCTTCATATCACTTGAATACATTTCCTTTTCTCCACTGTCACTACTCCCTCTTCTATTTCACTAAAGGCTACCAGTATCCCTAGTTTGGGTCACATTTGAGATTCCCTGCTGGTCTTTCTGCCTCCATCCAGTCCTGTCCGTTTCTAACCCACGCTACCCACACAGCAGTCAATGTGGTATTCAGAACACAAACAAGACCTCTTAAACTATTCAGAGAGTCCCATTGCTTTTAGAAAAGTCTAAATTTATAAACATGGCGTAATGTGATGTTATCTCCTCTTCTACAGCCTTGTTCTTAACCACTTCTCTTATTCACTCTGTTTGCAGTTGTTCTGGGCATCTTTCAGTTTCCTGAACACTGCAGATTCCTTCATCTCCAGGCTGAGTATTTCCTTCTAACTGAAGCACACTTGTCTGTTTTTTTCTTTCTGAATAGCCTTCAGACCCAGCTTTGAAGTAATTTCCTTTAGGAAGACTATTCCAAACTAATTTCTAATACAGGTGTCAGGTTCTCCATAGTTCTTTCACAGTTGTTTAGTATTAGACTACCTCTTAGTAGCCTTTGGCTGACTTCACTAATAATTGTTTTTAAAATTTTTCTGTCTTTCCTGGTAGACACTAAAATCTGTGATGGCAGGAATCAAATTTGTAGTACTTGACCTATAAAACCACTTAACAAATATTTGGTTAGTTAATATTAAATGGCTTTTTGAAGTCATAAATTATTAAATATAGGTGTTATTCTTGTAATATTCTCACATTGGAAAAACTTTTGTTGAGAAATGCACTGGGAAATTATTCTGAGTGGGAATTTGATAAAGAGTGAAATTATCCTCTAAAGGGGAAAAATAGAAACTTCATGAGCCAACAAGGTGGCCAGGTAACCCTGCAACCTTGATAATAACACTAAATAGAGAGCACAATATATTTTCTATAATGATACAAATGAGAAGAGAAGATTGAAAGCTATAGCAAAAAATATGGAAAATTGTAGGCAACTGCTCTTTAGAACTCAGGGAATGTATGATCTTGAGATAAATCACTTAATCTCTTGATGTCTCATTTTAACTATTGAGCATATAATGAATGATTATTCTTAACTACTGCATGGGGTATTGTGAGACTTAATTTGCTAATGTTTATAGAGTGCTTCAGATTGTCTGATTAAAAGTATGAAGTATCATCATTATACTATAAAAGAGTATGCGAAATTTTATTTTAATTTCATAAATATGAAATTACACCTTTCTACTTTCACTTAAAATGTTCTGAAATTCATACACATAAATTGGTGCATGTTTGAATCTAGGTCTCCAGGCACTCATGTTAGCTGTTCTTATTACTGTCTGTAGACCTCGGCTGCATTTCTATTGTCTATAAAGTTCACAAGACATTGACTAAAATAGATCGGAAAGGACACAACTCCTTTTTGTTAAATTCTTACCTATATAAGTTGAGAGTGGTATATTATGATTATTTTTTTGTTCTTTTCAACCTTTCATTTTTTTGGTGAATAATTCACTCATTTTTAAATGTGATTAACTTTCTATATATGGTATTTTTCTTCCCGTATTTTAAAATATCCTCTCAGCTACAATTTTGTGCCCAGTCAGTGGAAGTCTATGGGTGCAATTATTTTTCCCAGAGATGCCTTCCTGGAGCTCCATGCCCCGCTTTTCTCTGTCCACATTGCTCTCCATGCCTGCTACAGGAATTGGAGGTTCAGTGTGACACTCCTGCGGTGCTTCCCTTATTTTCTTCATGTTTCACCAATGCATTACCTTCATGTTTCTTGGTTTATTATCTGTTCCTTTAGTGACTTCTTTAGAAATAAATATGGAAGGTGACATTTTGGTAATATTGCCTGTCTAAAAATGTCATTATTTTATCTAAACACTTAATTGAGAGTTTGAATATAGGATTCAGCATGAAGTAATTTTCACTCAAAATGTTACAGAATTTCTCCATTTTCTTCTAGTTTCAATGCTGCCATTTTTATTTCTGTCTTTCTTTTTTTATTTTCTGGAAGGTTTAGGATCTCTTTATCCTCAATGTTATAAAATTGTATGATGATACATATGGATGGTATGTTTTTCATTTATTATATTTGGTACTTAATCTGGCAAGATAGATCCTTTGGTTCTGTAAATTGTATGTATTGTTAATTTGAAATATTGTTCTTTTGATAATTTCCTCTTCTTTTTTTTTCTTTTTTCTTTTGCTTCCTGAAATTCTTGTTACTGGGTGTAGAAAACTTTGGATATATTCTCTAATTTTCTTATATCTCTCCTCATATATTCCATCACTTTGTTTTTTGTATTCATTCTAAATAGTTTATTCAATTATTTTGCAACTCTAACTTGTTTTATAAAAAAATTCAGCTACTTTATCTTGAATATACAAGTTTTCTTTGGTTGTTTCTCCATTATGATATTCCATGATTGCATTATCTTTTCTTAGGAATACACACACACAAACACACACACAGTGCCAGAAAATGTATACACATTTTAAAAAAGGAAGAAAACTATTAAAATTGTAATATTCACTATATACTGACAACAAAAGATAAATACAAATCACATTTGACTTCTGCAATTATAAGAGGTGCTCAAAGTGGTTACCATCAGCATCCAGACACTTCTGATTACAGCGAACTACTGCTTGAGCAACGTTGACCAAACTGTCCACTTGTATACATTTTTTTGGCACCCTGGTATGTATATATGTATGTATATATATATATACATAAAATCAAGATTGTTAAATTTTTTACAATGTAGACAATGAAGAGAGGCTATACATTCTTCTCAAGATGCATAGGACATTCATGAAAATTGACCCTCTAGTATGTAAATCCAATAGAATACCATACAATAAGAGATAGCATAATAAACCCAAAATTGAAGACAGAAAATCATACATATTCAGATCAGAAATTTATAAAATATAAAACATCCAAATAAACAAACAAACAAACAAAAACAATGGAGTTGATCATCAAAACTAAAAAGGTATTTCTTTAAAGATATTAGTAAAATATTTTAAAACATCCAGTAAGAGTCATTCAGAAAACTAAAGAACAAAAATAACATTGACCAATACTTTTGTATCTCTATCCTTTGTTTTATTTTAGGAAAAATAATCAAACAGTTCCTTTTCATTCATACCTAGACTAAATTACAAAGTCCAATAATGACACCTAGACTAAATGACATAAATCCCCATATGAGCTGGTCTTGGCCTAACTCTCCAACATTGTCCAAGCTCTCTTTCTCTTAGTAATCCCACTTCATTTATAATGACATCTTTGCTACATTTCCAAACCAATAAAAATACTCCCATGTTATGGTCTTTGCAGGTCTGCCAAGAAAACTCTTTCTTGAAACATATGCAAGACCTCTGCACAACTTTCGATGAAGTTTCTGTTCAAATGCCATTTTTTCAGAGAACCATTCCTTGCCCATACCATCTAAATGAAAAGCCCCATTATTCTCCATCCTTTTATTTTGCTCTGTATTTTTCTGCAGTATTACCACTACCTAATGTCATGCTATTTATGTGTTTAATGTCTAAGAATATATTCCACAGCAGAGTGAAGCCCCATGATAGCAGCCACTTCATCTATTCCATTCACTGTTAAATCCCATGTAAATAGAATAGTGCTTGATACATGGGAATACTCAAAAACATTTATTGAATATTGAATGCTAAATAATTTAGATAATGTTGTACTAATAATCCTTTTCATCTGCAGGACACGTCTACCCCTTTCTTTACCCTCTTATTCACACTATTGATCTTGTTGGCTGTAACAATAGTATGTAAATATTAAAGATGAATGATAAATAATAATATAATTAAGGAATAAAGCTCTTATAAACTTTATACTACAAATAAATTTTCATGTATTTCTTAGCATACATGTATAAGAATTTTTTTCCCCCCAGAAATGGAATTGCTGGTTAATAGGACATGTGCATGCTCAGTTTAGGATAATGCCAAATTGTCTTCCAAGTGGTCAACAAAGGAATGGATAAATAAAATTTATCCATGCATTGGAATATTATACAATGTAAAGTAAATGTATTAATATGACATGCAGCAATGTAAATAAGTTTTAGGGAAGTTATGTTAGATGAAAAAAGGCAAGCCCCCAAAGACCATGTACTTAATTATTCTATGTTTATATAATTAAACAAACTAAATAATCCATTTTAATGGTACATACATATGTGGTAAAAGAATGATAAATACAAAAGTCAGGGTAGTGTTTAACTGGCTGGGGTGAGGTGGGAAGCCAGGGGATTGGATCTGAGTGGCACAGATAACTTCAAACGTTTCAGTCATGTGTTAGCTCTTAAACTCTATGGTAGAGTTATGAATGTTCATTTTATTTTATGCTTTATCATATATATATATAT